>NC_037682.1:124254248-124462852 GCF_003255815.1 Theropithecus gelada | reverse complement strand
CCTCCCTCACTTATACACCCCCTACACTCACACCCACTACACGATATATACACCCATACTCACACCCACACCCCCACCCACACCCCCACCCACACACATGCATACACCTACACTCTCCAACACATACATACACCCACACCTAACAGCCACATACACACACCCACACTCCCTACACACATATACCCACACCCGACACGCATACACACACCCACACCCACCCCTCCCACACACTTAAACATATCCACACCCTACACACATGTACACACACCCATGCCCCCCCACACATACCCACACTCCCACACACACACACATACCCACACCCCACACACATACGTATATCCACACCCAATCTTTCCACACATACACACCCACACCCCACACACATACGTATATCCACACCCACTCTTTCCACGCACACACACCCACACTCCTGCACACACATACACACACACTCACACCCCACACACGTGTATCCACACCCACTCTTTCCACACACACACCCACACCCCACACACACATACACACCCACACCCCACACACACATGCACACACACCCACACCCCACACACACATACACACACACACCCCACACACATACGTATATCCACACCCACTCTTTCCACACATACACACCCACAGCCCACACACACACACCCACACTCCTCATCTTCTCTTCCTGTTGTTTTCCACACAAAGGAGAGACAAAATTGGGTGGAATAAATCTCTCAATTGTTTTTGGAGGGAAAGAGGAGTCAGTGATGAAGTGACAAGAAAATAAAGCGGCAAGAAAAACAGGTTCAGGATTGCACTCAGTTTTGCTGAGAAAAACAGGAAAAGATGAGCAAGAAATGAGGCTTAATTTTAATGAAGGGAAATTTGCTGCTAAGTAAAGAGATTGCAGGAAGTGGGAGTGCACAGGCTTCAAACAAGAGCAGGGCCTTACATTCTATTGTGATGGACAAGATTTTGTTCTTTAAGAAATAGCATTAGCACACAAAAGACTGAAAAGGACAAAATGCTCGAGGTCGAGTCCAGAACAGAGGGCTGCGTTGCGGGAAAGAAGGGACCCACTTTCTTCCCGGATGAGCTCGGTAGAGGTCGATTAAGGACATGTCTTTCTCATTCTCTGATTCCTAGTTTTCTCCCATATGAGCACTTCGAACATGGAAAACAGGCTGCATATCTTGGCAAGTGGTCATCTCTCCTGCCTGGAGTAACTTGATCAGATTTCCTGATAATGGGTTCTTAGGACGTTTTAAAACCTCATCACCATTTATTGCCTATTAATAGAATTACAATTTATATATATTCTAATCTACTAAAAGTGGGATATATATGTCTACATATACAAGCACATGTACGCACAAACATATGTATGTAATCTCTCTGTTTTTTGGTTGTGTCTGCATTTTGATAGGTGTTAAAATTACTTCAGTGGGAATAGAGTTTTGTTGGAGTAAAATGACAAAAGGTAAATTGTTTCCACTTGCTAGTTGAAGTTAACAAGCTAGCAACAATTGGAGTAATTTTGTAGGTGTTTGAGCACATAAGTGAGGCTGGGAATGATCACCCCAAATAATGCCATCTGGCAATCTAATATTTTATGGGTAAGCGTAGAGGCCAAAAAGGAATACTTTGGTATATATTTATGCCAAATCAGAAGTTCTCACATTTGCTATCAGAATACAGCACGTCTGAAGCAGTGCACAGTGAGCATGTACTGGGCTTTTAATACCGAAGCTTCCATTAGGAAGGGAGTCTGGTGATGTGGCTCAGCCCACAAGGCCCTTCACCACTGCCAAGGACTGAGGCCGAGACCTTTGCCTCCCTTCCCCTCTCCAGGAGGACAGGCTTCGTCCAGAGAATCCAGAATATAGAACGTGGTACTTGCAAATCCTCATCATAGATGTAGTCAGAGAGATTCAAGGATATGTAGAGGTACAGATGGAGAGTATATAATGATACTATATGTAGAATATACATATATAGAATATCTATAATACTATATACTATTCTATATAGCTATAATACTATAGCTCTAATTCTATATATAGAACATATATACACACACACCCACATATGAATATATATTTATACATCTCTACACTAAAATTAGATTCTCTGTGGGCAAGAAGGTATTGGCATTGATGTCCTTTTGAAGAAGAAAACATTCCCAGCCTCTTTCCAATTTGTGCCTGGTTGGTGACAATTTAGCCCTGGCCATAGCAGAGGAACAAGGCCTGTGCCCCCACCGCCCTGGAACTGAGGCCCGAGGTCCCACTGCCCTCAGAGAGGCAGCCTACCTGGGGCACAGAGGCTTGTAGGCGTCTTAGCCGTTTCTTCTAAAAAGGATTTGCTTCCCTCCCCAGCAGTATGGTTTTATACAGACCCAGAATTCCTTATTTTCCTAGAAGTTCTGGATAACTTCAGAGAGCAAAGTTTTTCTTCATCTTGATTCCAGGCCTGCATTCTTAGATAATTGATTTTTTCACTTGGGCTGAGCAGAGGCAGCATGGCTGTAATTACATAGTGGTGGCATGCCATCCCTACATTTTTTTTCTCTTTCTCTGAGAAACTTCTCACACCTTGGATTTGAGCAAGGTGGAGGCAATCTTTTCAGACCACGGAGCAGGCAGGGATCAGAAAACATTTGCCGTGAAAAGAGAAAAAATTCTAAAAGACCCTCTTCAAATATTCAGGGAGAACCACAGAATGCTGAAGTAAATCCTTATCAGGAATTTTAATGAGCAAAATAAAATCTGAAATCTGTGTGATTAAAATCAAATCTTCCCCCTTCTGCTTGACTGGAACCGGCTGCCAATTCCGAATGTGGGGAGGCACGGGGAGGCCTTTTGTATTTAATTACTGCCAGGGCTGTTTCTCAGTTCAAAGCTCTCTCCTAAGCCCCCACAGGGGTAATGGAGAACTTGAGAGAACAAATCAGCTCCCTTCTGAGTGATTTAGAATCCTGGACGACAAACAATAAACATTTTAACTGAATTGGAGGGACCAAGCCAACCTGCCTTAATTTGTGTCCCTGTTGGGAGCACAGAGAGGGCATAAATGAAGTTTGGGGGAAACTGGGAGGTGGGAGCACTCCCCACCTTACCAGGACGGCCCCTCAGTGGCCACTCAGTTCTTTATTTTGTCCCCTCCTTTGTTTTCTCCCAGAATCTCTTTATGCATCTCAAGTCTATACTACTCTGTGATACCTGGACTGTGGTAGTCCTGACTGGTGGCCTGGTGGATGCCTCAGCCCACTTGGAGATGGGTCAGTTCTGCCAGTTGCCTTTAGCTCCGGCTTCTGAACTCTGGGCACCGACTGAACAACACCAATAGCATGACCCACAAGAACTGTCCTCAGTGCTGAAGCATTTCGTTCCTCAGTCATCAGGACGGCTGCTTTTCTCTGGGTGCCTTTCGGGTGTGTGTTAATTTGCAAGGCCTATTTATATAGTGTCTGCCTCTTCAGTTCTAACCATATTATTTTTCCATTTACATTCAGATTTGTTTCATTCCAAGCAGTGATTCCATCACCTTTGTCCTTTGTGAGGGTGTTTTACGTAAGCATTAGAATTGAACAGAACACACGTGGGCCGTGGAGACCCTCCAGAAATCCAATCTTCTGCTTCTCAGACGAGGAGGTGATAATGGATGTTTTGCCACCAGATACCCTCATGTGGACTGTGAAGCTGGTTTTGCTCTGGCACATGCCGTTCCCCAGCTTGTCTGCTGCGGGTAGGAGTGAAACAGGAGATGGCATGGGCTTGGACCACAGGTATCCGGATCCCTGAGTACTAGTGGTAGTCAACGTGCTGGTGGGCTATTTCTTCTCCCTGAGATTCAGTCTGACTCATGTCCTGTGCCCTACACTCAGCTATATTAACAGCATTCTTTTCCATTTCATGTCTGTTAGTATTAACTCAATTTTGTATATACCAAGTCTTGTGCAAGTAGATGTTGAAAAATACACAATTCCTAATTGCTCAGTTGTTTGCTCATTCTTTCAACAAATATTTGTCTAGCAGATATCATGTGTCTGGCACCATGCTAATCTCCAGGAAAAAAGCAGCAGGGTAGGTGGGGAGATGACAGCTTGAACTAAAAACTGGACATATTGAGAAGTGTTTTGGAGATAGAGCCGGGGCCTTGGGTGGCGGATGGGATGAGAAAGTGTGTAACCAAGGGATACTCCTGTATTGTTGGTTTTAACAATTGGGTCATTGGTGGTGGCATTTATATGTCTTGCAAAAGGCTGAAGGCTCTTTCTCAAGTGCCTAAAAGCCAATCTTTGTGTTTGTTTGTTTTTTGTTCTGATATTTAATGTAGTAGTTGAAGCAGTGCTCAGAATCAACTGGTATGGGTTTAACTTACTAAAAACACATTGCCTGTGGTCCACCCCAGTCTTGTTAAATCAACTTATTTGGATGGTGGGACCTAAGCATTTGTGTTTGAAAAAGATCCCCAGACTATTTTTTTGCATATCCCCAGTTTAAAAGAATACTGCTGAAAAGTGGCATTAAAACATATCCATGTGTGTCTGTATAATCCAACTATGATATTTTTTTAATCTCACACTGAGTTCTCCAGACACCTACCTTTAATTCATCTCTGTCCAATTACCATCAGTCAGTGGCTGCTTAGAGAATGAAACCGATGTTAATATTGATCTGAACAGAGCGTAGATAAGTAGATTCAAATGCTGAGTAAGAAAGACAACAGATTCCAGCCTACGGCCATCAGACATCTTTAAATGAGTTTGAAATCTTGTATCTGTATCTTTTATATTTTTAAACTAGCAGCTGCCTTTCATTTGAATAAATAATTGAAAGTTGATGGCATTTGTTAATATAAAACTGCATGTGTTACATGTTCACACGTGTGTAATCTTGAACATTTTTCAGCAGAAGCCTTCTGCTGTTTGGTACTATGGTTTTGGATATTACACGGTTTTCAAATGCCATCCTGCTTGAGGTTTGCAGTCAAATACAGTGATCATGAATACTCACGCCTACTTGCACGTTTGAAATAGTCCTACAGGTGTTTTCCATAGTAGCCACCACCCAGAATCCATGGAACAAACTCGAGTTTCTAATAACCGGATGGCACTTGGTACATCTGTCTGTTATTATATATTTCAACTAAATTAGGGTCAATAGCTAATGTGCATTAATATAAAGTAATAAGACAAATGGGTATTTGCTGCACAGGCAGTTAGAAGCAATATTGAAAAGACTGATTTTATGCTTTTGACATAGCCCAAATTGCAGTGTAAGACGACTGTCCAGAATGGCCCATCCTGTGAAAATGTCTTTTTCAGGCCCCTCAAAGGCCAAATCCCACCCACCTGGGAGAAGAGGAAATATTTAGGACCACATGCACAGACACAAGAAGAGGTCTGTCCCCCCCAGACTCCTGTACGCTGGCAGTCTGATACGATCTATCTTTCGAATACACCATCCACACCAACTATGAATGGAATCAATTTAACCAAAATCAATGCTCTTTTGTAGAGCTGCTTAGACTCGAAGTGGAAATGAAACCTTTGAAGCTGCCCTCTCTCGGTAAATGCGGCACTTACGGAGCTTTTGATGGCAGCAGGAGCTTGCAGAATCTTCCTCTGTCCAGCATCGCACCTTCATTTCAGAAGCTGGAGAGTAACTGGGGAATGAGCAGAAAAGGAATACATTACGGGTTTTGTTTTTTTACAAAATATTTCCTCATCTTAATTTCTACCCAAGATAGCATGTTTTCTTGTTCCCCACCTTCCCCCAAGTTCTGGTCCCCATTCTTCAGAAACCATGCCCTATCCGTACATGAAGACATGGCTGAGAGGTCATTAAAGGCTCCCTTAAGAAGAGGAGTTGGGGGACTCCAGCTGTCTTCTATTTATTGAAGGAGAATGGCTCTCTGTTTTCGGCCTTAACCAAACTCCAGGGCTGATAAGACCACATCCTCAGCCCTTAGCCAGCTGGGTGCTGCTGTTACTGTGTTCTGCGTATTGAGCAGACTTGTGGGCCCATAAAACAATTTCCTTCACAGACTTTACATCCAGCAGAGACGTTGGTATGGGAACTGGAGAGATGGCACAGAGCCAGGAAAACCAATTCTAAATTGTGGGGTGACCCATACTGTTTATTTATACATTGGCAAAGTTGATTGATTGGGATGTTTCCAGAGAAGAGCATAATTGTAAGAGTTTTCATTTTAAGTTATAAAATGCATACTTTAAAAGGATGATAGCTTTCCAGGATTGGCAAAAATTCATTAACTTTCTTTTAAATTTATGAAAGGGGAGGTGGTGGTAAGAGCTAACAGTTATTAGATGTTTATGCTGTTTTGAGCACTCTGATACGTGCTTCATTTAATTTATCTCATTTAATTACAACAAGAACCTCTGAGTTAGGTAGGTTATTACTCTTATTTTATGTGTGAGGAATAGATACTTAGAGGAGAAAACTTCTCAAAGGCCTCACACAGGATAAGTGGCAAATTTAGGACCCAAAACCAGTTTCACTAGCCTGACTTGAGTTCCATGGGATCCAGAAAAAATAACTGTGATTGAATAGGAGAGAGTGTTGGTAAGGATGAAGAATAGACAAGGAAGGAAATAGTACAAATTCTCTCTTTAAACAGATTGTCTATTCATTCAATTAACCAACTGTTGATCAAATTAGAAAAATTAAGTGTGTCATTCAATGAATCTAGGTACATATTAGGGAAAATAAAATGTGTATAGTTTCAAAGACATCTAAAATAATGGTGAAATGAGAACACAACTAGAGAGGAAGGCATTGCTTAGTGACAAGAACAGAAATTGCTTCACCATTGGCATCCATCAGAGTCAAGGACAAAGCAGAGTCAAATCCAGTTTCTACAAGGCATTTCCTGGAAAACTTTAAAGGTTTTAAAAGTGTGGTCCCACACCAACCTGATGCAAATGCCTTGGAAATTCCAAAAAATTCTGTTTTCTCTGAACTACTCAAATAAATTAGGCCAAAGACTTGTCAGTAGCCAGGAGCCACAGGATCCTTTTGTTCCAGTGTTTCCTCCAGGGCAACCCTCGGATGCCAGCTATAAGCCTGAGCTCTCCTAGGCTGGTTCCACTGTGACACTGGCATCTCTGTGTGCCTTGCTGTGTCCCTCTCTTTTGAACTCACTGGATGAGTTAACACTCAGCCAGTTAAGGCTTAGGCAGGCTCAGACTTACAGCCATAGAAGATGTGGCAGAGGAGGGCCAAGAGGAGAGAAAGCAAAACAAGGTTTTTATTTTTTATATTTTGCCTAGGTGATTAGAGGATCCAGAAGTGTTGGAATTGATGCTGGTGATGTTTTAATTTGTGGGTATTCTTCCTTTCTGGAAGATCACAGCAGGGTTGCCACTATGCAACAAATCCCAAGCCATTCTGAGAAAAGAATTTGCAGCCTGTCGGGACCTCAGAAGAAGCCTCTTACTGTCTCATAAGGGAAGATTAAGGGACAGCTGAGTGGCCTGTGAACTGTGCTGTGTGTGGTCAGTTCAGAGGCAGTACTGGTGAGAAATGATGCTCTGATTTTTCATTCACTTTTTCCATCTCACCTGGGTGTACAACTTGACTGGGCTGCTTGAATGTCTTGACTTGTCAACATGATGTGTCATGAATATTTTTTTAAAGGCACCAAAAGAACAGACTCTTTCTGATTGGTGTGCTAGGTGAAAATGAAATTTTAAAAAAATCCTATCATCTTAGACCAGTAAAATCACTGAGGCTGCATGCAAAACAAGTGTGAATATCCACATCAAAATCAGCTGCATGGCCTCATGATTTATTTTTATTTTCATTTTTATTTTTTGAGACAGAGTCACCCTCTGTCACCCAGGCTGGAGTGCAGTGGTGTGATCTTGGCTCATTGCAACCTCTACCTCCCAGGTTCAAGAAATTCTCCTGCCTCCACCTCCTGAGTAGCTGGGACTACAGGTGCCCTCGGCTAATTTTTGTATTTTTAGTTGAGATGGGGTACCATGTTGGCCAGGCTGCTCTCAAACTCCTGACTTCAAGTAATCTGCCCCCCTCGGTCTCCCAAAGTGCTGAGATTACAAGTGTGAACCACTGCTCCCAGCCCCTCATGAATTTTTAGGCATAGAGAATGGAGCCAGTAACAGATGTAGCTATGCTCATTACCACACTAAATGTGACAGGGTGAACTAGGAGATATCGTCAAAGAAAAACCATAGCTGGATAGTAGTTAATGGGGTAAAAACAGATTTTATTAAGGACTCTCACAATAGGGAAAAAGGTCTAGGGTAGAATTGGCTCAATTCCAAATATATCCTGGCAAATGGGAATTTATATGCAAGAAACAGGGTGGGGGTTAGTGGATGGAAAGTTACTAAGAGGAAACAGCAGGGGTCACGGAGATTCTCACTAAACAGACCAAACGAGATTCTTGCTGAAGACAGGCCAGGAGGACCAAACATCATCTGGGGGATGGTGGAGGAGGTGGAGCCTGATCAGATATCCAGGATGATGAGGTATAAAGGGTGAGGAGTTCGTGGTAAACTGACTTTGCAGGGTTCTTTTCTGAAGCTATATTTTACAAGGAAGTGCACAGACTGATATAGCAGAGAGTCTACGAGCCTAACTAACATTTAGCCAAAAAAATAATCTTTGCTAACCCAGACATGTGTATGTTCTGATCAACAATCTGATCCTCACAAAAGAGCCAGTCCGAAGCATGTGTGGTGAGTGCAGAGGTGCTGGCCACAGGCGTGTGTGCTGAGTGCAGAGGTGCTGGCCACAGGCGTGTGTGGTGAGTGCAGAGGTGCTGGCCACAGGCGTGTGTGGTGAGTGCAGAGGTGCTGGCCACAGGCGTGTGTGGTGAGTGCAGAGGTGCTGGCCACAGTGCCAACGGGTCATCACAGAGGCAGGTTGCTTCCCTGGGTTTTGTCTGTTGGCAAATAACCCAACCTCTCTGTGCTTTCGTTTCCTCATCTGTGATCTGGAAATCATAATCGTTAGATCTACCTCCTAGGGTAGTTCTGAGGCATAAATGCTTATGAAGTGGTTGACATGGGCCTAATAATAGGCAAGCAATTGAACAGTATTTATCATTACAGCAAAAGTTTTGTAGAACTGTCTATCACCACGAGCTTACAATTTCAGGCTAACGTGCTACCACTGGTGGCACACTTAGGTAGAGGCCACATGAGAAAAGTTTAAGAAACTGAGTTTGGATGTTCTGCTAGTAAGCTAGAAGCTACTTGACATGCTGTTTGTTGCTGAATTATCTCATCTGGTTTTAAGTTTACATGTGGAGCGAGATCAGGTAGAACCAACAGGTGGAGATACAATAGCATCCTCAGTAAATACCCGATAAACACATGATGAATACTGTCACTATGATACGCACTTCCACCTCCATTGCAACTACTACGACGATGACTTCTGCTAATAAAAGCCAAACTAAAAGCATCTTGCCTCTCAGCAAGTGGACCCCAGGAAAAGGAAATAAAAAACAATGTCTTGCTTTGATTCAAAGTTCACTTGTAAGTTTGCGCAGAGTGTTTCAAAATAAGTCAAAGTTTATGCATTTTATAGATCAGGAAAGGGGATAAATGTATTGGATTTTATTTATTCTGTGATAGATAAGTTTTCAAATTTTGAAACATTCCTGATAATTGTAATATGTGTTTGATAGCACGTTTCAGGTCATCAGAAGTATTTTTTCTTTCTTAGAGGATCATAGAATAATGATGGTATAGTCTGTAAACAATTACATTTTATTTTACTTTATGTATTTTTTATTTTTTGAGATAGCATCTCACTTTGTCACCCAGGCTGGAGTTCAGTGGTGTGATCTTGGCTCACTGCAAACTCTGCCTCCCGGGTTCAAGTGATTCTTGTGCCTCAGCCTCTCAAGTAGCTGGGACTACAGGCATTCGCCACCACACCCAGCTAATTTTTGTATTTTTAGTAGAGATAGGGTTTCACCATGTTGGCCAGGCTGCTCTCAAACTCCTGACTTTAGGTGATCTGCCCACCTTGGCCTCCCAAAGTGCTGGGATTACAGGTATGAGCCACCATGCCCAGCCTAACAGTTACATGTTAGTTTCAATGAAATGTAATCATGGAACTGAGTTTGGGAAAAATAGCCATTAAATATTGAAAACATGTTTATGTGGGGCTTAGTGATGAAGTCATAATGTCTTTAATGCATCATATTTTACTAGTGCTGAATATCTCCACACATATAACACACATGCAGATACTTATACCGTATTGTATATCCATACATATTAACACAAACAAAACCAAAAAGCTGGATGTTTAAGACCAGGGGTTAAGAGTCATAAACATAGTTTCTAATTCCTATTTTATTTTATTTTACTTTCAGTTCTGGAATACATGCACAGAATGTGCAGGTTTGTTACATAGATATACATGTGCCATGGTGGTTTGCTGCACCCATCAACCCCTCATCCAGGTTTTAAGCCCCATATGCTTTAGGTATTTGTCCTAATGCTCTCCCTCCCCTTGCCCCCAACCCCCCGACAGGCCCCACTGTGTGATGTTCCCCTCCCTGTGTCCTTGTGTTCTCATTGTTCAACTCCCACTTATGAGTGAGGACATGTGGTATTTGGTTCTAATTCCTATTTTATTACCCTGGGAACAGAATAAAAAGGGGCTGATGCCTACATTCTTTCTGTGAATATCTAGACGGTTCCTGCTTGGTTCTTTGTATGGGTGAGAACATCCTTGTTGCTTCTCCAACTTTCTCTCTTACCATTCTCCTCCCCTTCTGCTTCAGCCACCTTAGTCTTGTTCCTATTTGAGCATACAGAATGTGCCCTGGTCTTACAAGCCTGACTCTGGACTCCTCTTCCTGGAATTTTCCTCTCCAGATATTCACTTTTTCACTGTCTGCCTGTCATTCCTACCATGCCTCCTTACCCTCCTACTAATTTTTTCTCATTTAGCATTTCTTACTATCTGGAGATGAAATTACTTTGCTCATCTGTCTTGCCTATTCAATGAGGGCTCAACAGAGGCAAGAAATCTCAAATGTGTTGTTCTTGCTGCTGCACCCTGAAACCTTGAGTAGTTCACTGATGATGAAGGTATTGATTTTGTGGCTGTATATAATATGGAGCAAGGTGACGAGGGACGTGAAAATTTTTTTTCCCTGGGATGGAGTTTTGTTCTTGTCTCCCAGGCTGGAGGGTGGTGGCATGATCTTGGCTCACTGCAACTTCTGCCTCCTGGGTTCAAGCAATTCTTGTGACTCAGCCTCCCAAGTAGCTGGGGCTACAAGCACGTGCCACTATGCCTGGCTTGTTTTGTATTTTTAGTAGAGAAAGGGTTTCACCATGTTGGCCAAGCTGATCTTGAACTCTTGACAAGTGATCCACTTGCCTTGGCCTCCCAAAGTGCTGGAATTATAGGTGTGAGCCACCGCACCCAGCCTGAAATGATTTTAATGTGTTTATTCTAGCAATGGCCTCATATGTGAATTTCATCTTGAGGTGACTTTGGAAAGAAAGAGATTTCCTAGTTTAGTGCTAGTGGGGGTTTGCCTAAGTGTCAATTCAACATATAGACTAGTGGTTCCACCCCAGAAATAGAGTCCTTTCAGTGGTCAAGGCTATTTTATAAGCAAATGAGTTTGCGGCACTCGGGTTAATACAATATCACAAGAATAATATGCCCAATTAAATTTTATTGTCATTAGATTCCACTTTGAAAACTGCACGTGCTTTAAATTTTCATATTTTACAAAAGGAAAAGTAGATGCATGGCTTTTCTAGACCTGTCTGAGAGCCTCATTTTTAAGGTTAAAAAAATACTAAGTTCCAGAGAAAGGTATAATAAGAGACATGCATCTAATTCAATGCATTTGCAAAGCTCCTCATTTTACCTTATTTAGCTAGGTTTTACGTGGTTCAGTTTTTAATTCCACCCAATACACATGGTTTCTCTTCAAACACATACACGCGCACACACACACACACACACACACACACACACACACACACACTGAGGTGTGGTTTTCAAGGTCCTATCATGTTTAGCAAATATTTCAGATGAAACGATATGTTCATCTGTTACGCTGATTGCCAAGATTACAGCACGACAACAAACATTATTTGGGGGATAGAAGCTAAAATTACAGCCCACTTTCTCTGCCGTCTGCAGTGATGAACAGATGCACGTTAATTTTTTGCGGCAATGTCCATTGCTTGGGAACTGTGGGCTCATAGAGCCTTAGCATCATGGCCAGGCATGCCTGTGGCTCTGCGGTGGAGACCATTGAGTCGGGGGCTGCTGATAAAGTCACACACCAGGGCCTCTTCCTAGGAAGGCTGCAGCAATACGTGTGTAGGGAAGATGTGAATATGGTAGGAAATGGTGGCAGCACGGACTGTATTTTTCTTTTCTTTTCTTTTCTTTTTTTTTCTGATTGTGGAAAGCAGCATGGAAAACATAGCAGAGGAAGGTTTTGGCTGTAGAGATGAATAGTATGCAGAAGCCAATCCACGGTTCCTGGGCAAAAAAAATCCACAGAAGTTTCAAGGTTTTCGTATAAGCACGTGTAGAAAGGGAGAAATGTTTACGATTGGTCCCAAGTTTCAATTGTCTAATTCTGACATGAAGTTTAGGAGGATGTTTAGAAGGTTCTGTAGTATATCGAATTTAGTTTTTAAAATGTGAGCTAGTTTCTTATGTCTGAAATCGTATTCTTACAGCAAATAAACAATGGACTTCCTCAAACTGATGTTTTCTGTACTATTATATTAGTTTTCTATCATTGCTGTCACAAATCAACACAAACTGAGTGGCTAAAAACAACACAAATGTGTTCTCTTACAGTTTTGTAGCACCGAAGTCTGACTCAGGTCTCCATGGGCTAAAATCAGGGTGTCAGTAGGATGGTGTGTATTTCCAGAACTCTAGGAGAAGATCCATTTCCTTGTCTTTTCAGCTTCTAAAGACCACCTGCATTCCTTGGCTCCTGGCCTCTTCTCTCATATCCAAAGCCAATATTATAGCATTTCTTGGGCCCCGCTTCAGGTGTCACATCGCTTTCTTGACCACAGCCTGGAAACATTCCAAGATGCTGTTAAAAACCCTAGTGAATAAATGGGACTGCTGGAATAATCCAGCATAATCTTTCCATCACAAGGTCTTTCATTTAATTGCGTCTGCAAAAATCCCTTTTGCCAAATAAAGTAATGCATTCACAGGTTCTTGAAGTGAGGGACGTTATTCCACCTCCCAAAACTATATAAGACCGAAATGGAATTGAGTGAAATCTGCCTCTATGATTTGGAGTCTATTTGTTTGTGAACAGTTAGTGTTTAAAGATAACACCTTTGAAGTCAGGCAGATTTCAGTCCAAAACCTGAATATGTCATTCATTCGTTTATCAAATACATATTGACTGAATGCCTATTATGTGCTAAGCTTTGTTCTGATCACTGGAAATATTACAGTGAATAAGACAAATTTGCTGCTCCATGCATCTTTTTGGTGATGGGGATGCAGACAGCATATAAAGAAAGAAATATATCATGTATTATCAGATAGTGATAGATACCATAAAGATAAATGGTAGTGCAGGCTTATGCTGTCCATGCACAGAAGTCACTATGTCACTCTAGCTATGTGTATAATCACTCATTCATTTATTGATTCATTTGTGTCACCATCAAACTTGTCTTTGGGACACTTATGGGGAATAGGACATTATAAAAGCATTTTAATATACCGCCTGTCCTTTAATTGTCAGTATAAATCTATGAGATTTTTTTCCCCAACTTTGAGAATAAGAAAACTGAGGCTTAAAGAAGTTAAAGGGCTGTTTATACTACTTTTTATCATGTGGCAGGCAATTAAGTGACCACAGAGTTTTAGAATGTCATTAAACTTGAACTTTTTTTAAAAAACTATCTTTATTTTTTACCTAAGCAGGTGGTGACCCCCTTGCAAGTAGTAGAAGGGAAAGTGAAGCTTGGGTTGGGGCTTCAAGCCCTTTAGTCTTCAATCCTGAGACAATACACTTTCTTTGAGCTTCCACTAATTTTCTTTTGATCATTATGGGACTATTCTATCTTTGATCAATCATTTAAATCTGTGTTTACACAGGCTGAGCAAAGGGAAGAGTTAGACAATTACCCGTGCCTTGGAACTAATTTAAACAGCCTATTCAGGGCTACGGCTCATCTTCTATGATTTCATTCTCTCTGCTCAGATACAGATGCTGAGTACACACAGCCTGGGTGAAATGAAGGAGAGGAGCAAGATCAGAGGATCTGTGCAAAACAAGAGCCTCACAATGTGGTGTTGTTGCTGTTGATGATGTCCTTTGTGATAGCAGTGATGGTGGATATTCTTTCTTTTGGGGGGATGCATATTTGTTTCTTTTGGTTGATTAGAGGAACTTCACTGGCTGTGTACATTTATCACTTGAATACATTTGTCATAAAATATTTGGAGAGAATTCGGATATCAATGAATTCTCAATCTCTACAGGGGAAAAGTATTTAGCAGATGAGCCTCCAATTGACTGTTGTCTTTAACATCTATTTGATTATGTATATATTTTATGTTTAAACTGTGACTATTTTTTCCTTGCTTTCCTGGACAGAGGTCGATTTGCCAGCTTAGCTTGACATGAGCCTGGGACACGCTCTGCAGCGGAGTCAACGAAGCCTCTGCAGTGGACGGTGGGCCTCTGCATCAAGTCTGTCCCATATCTCCCCTACTCTAGCTGTGGCTCCAGCTCTTGGTGGAGAAGCACTGTGACACTTCCATCACAAATACCCAGTGTAACACTGTCCTCATAGCTTGTCTCTTTGTGTCCATTCCTGAATGTCTACTTTAATAATTTCTCTACGCTCCAGTTTCCTCAAACCTTGGCCTTGGCTTTGACTTGTTCTCAGACAATGGACTCCGGCCCATGGTGTGGGCCCTTCTATCTGCTGCTAGGCCACATGCACTCTTGTGAGTTGCCAGCCTGCCCCATTCCATCTTAGCCCCCTAAATTCCTTGAAATTTCTCTTTCTTGATCCCTCTGAATCATACATTTTTTAGAACACTACATCCTGTCTTCCTACTTAGAGTTTATTTCTTCTCCTACAGCTGGATTTGACCCAAACACCCCATCCCATTGTACCTGAGCTTCTGTTTGAACACTAGCTGAGCATTTTGCTTTTAGAATACTAAGACCTCACCACTAATGATGCAGTTTGGATGCCTAAAATCACTAGAAAGTCTGGGCCAAATTCTCAGTGCTTTCAACAAACTGGAGGAAAAGCCGCATGTTGCATAACAAGAAGAATAAGTGTGTTCTGCATCTCTTCTTTCGAACTCACATCTTTTGCCCTCCTAATAAACCACCACTCTTCCCCAATTTCTACCCCTAGAAGAGCTTCAAGGAAACTGCCAATAAACATGAAGATAATGAATTAGAAATCCAAAGCAATGCTTTAAAATGGTGTTTTTCCCTGAAGTGTTAGCATGAGAAAATAAAACTGAAAGGTGGGGAGGGGAGTACCTCACCCAATAGTGATGAAACAGGTTTCTGAGCACAATATCCTACTAAATGACACACATAAGGAGTTGGAGCTTTGTAATACCTTTTATATTGCTGCCTGCCATCTGGTTGGCAATTGTTAAGCCTAAAATATTCAGGTAAGCTCTATTTTCTCAAATAGTGCAATGTTATGGGGATTTCAGCAGCCACTCATCTTTTAAAATATCATTATATTTCACTGTTTTTCAGAACAAAGCAAACTCTGTTAGCAGAATGTTTGCATAGCACACAGTGTTACCTGGAAGTGCTGGGAAGCACAAGGCAGGAACTCCACACTGTGTGAGGACTCGTAGGTGAGAGTGAGATGTTCTGTGTCCTATTTGAGCCAGGATTTCAGGCTGAGGATTCTTATTTAAGGTGGGTTGACTCATTCCACCTGAACCCTGGGTGGGAACCGTCCTCCCAGGGAGGAGTAGTGCTTGGGCATTCAGCAATAACTATGAAAGGGGACTGAAGTGAGCTACTCTTTGTTCTGGAAAAGGCCTGCTGGGAAAGTACAAAGCCCAGAAAAGCATTTTCCACATTAAAAAAAAAAAAAAAAAGACTTTGATGGTTTTACCATTCTCTAAGAAATGGTGAGGGGAATAGATCCCACCTGACCTTACACCATAAAGCGTAACTTGCTTTGAGGTATCCATTCTGCCAATTACCTAAATTTTTAAACTATGGGAAATGCCTTTTAAATAAAACCTGAGATTCAAGCATCATGAGCTGAGCTGACAGACTGAAATATGTATAGAGAAAGACTGAAACTTCCATATAATCCCCCCATCCAAGGAGATAGATTCGTTTCTTCATTGATTTGTGCATGCAAACATATGTTCGGTACATGTTTATGGGCCCATGTCATTTGCCAGTCAAATAGTAAGTTGTGACACCACAAAAATGAATAAGCCATACCCCTTTTCCACAAAAGTTTGTGAAATCAGATTTGTGTGAACAAGGGTTAAATTTCAGTTTCAACCTCTAGACTCCTTTCTCTTCATCATTCAGGTTCTTTCTCTATGATTTTATCCATCTTCGTGTCTCTAACGAATTTCTAGATGCTGACTATTTCACAATTTATATTTCCAATTTACATCTCTCTCGTACTCTAGACACATTTATCAAACGGCCTCATTTGCATGTCCATCTGGATGTCCCAGAAGCACCTCAAACTCAGCATGTCCCAGAATGAAGTCCTCATTGCCCTTCAGGCATTGCACTCCCACCTGACTTCCCCCTACCAATAGACATCACTCATCCTTGGGTCAGTCAGTGCTCAACATCTCATCTATCACTGCTCTTATAGATTCTGCTACCCTGTCCTCTACCCACCTCCAGTTCCACTGTCTATAAGTTTGCTTAACCTTTATTCTGAAAAGCATTGAGGGATCCCATATACTTTTCCTCCAGTTTCTCCTCATGTCAACATTCTATACAGCCGTAGAATAAGTATCAAAACTAAGAAATTAACCTTGGCACAATCCTGTTAACTAATCTACAGAACATATTAGAATGTTAACCATTTCCCCATAAATGCCATTTTCAGTTCTGTTTTCTGTCCCAAGATTCAATCCAGGATCCTACATTGCGTTTAATTGTTATGCCTTCTTCTGCATTTAGTATTCTCCAATCTGTGACAGATTTTTAGTCTTTGCTTGTCTTTTGCGACCTTGACACTTTCCAAGAGTACTGGTTCATTGCTTTGTACAATATTCCACAATTTGGATTTAACTGATGTTTTCTCATGATTATTATGAGGTTTTGAATTATTGGGAAGGATACCAAAGAGATCTTGTGCTCTTCACCGTTCGTGACAGCAGCTGGTGTATGAGATTGACATGTGTTCCTCGCTGGTAATGTTATCCCTGATCCCTTGGTGAATGTAGTATCTGCCAGAATTCTTCATTGCACAGTTACTTTATTCCCTTTGTAAATATTTGTGGGGAGCAACATATCTTGTTTCTGCTTAAACTTCTTCCTATTTTTTTTTTTGAGTATTCATCAGTGGTGCTTGTCTGAAGCAATCATTACTGTAAACTTCTAATGGTGCTTTTCTGTTTCCCCCATTCTTTCTATGTTTGTTAATTGGAATCCTTCAGGGAAGAATGGTCTACTCCTCCACTTATTTAAGGATTCATTTATTTGTTTATATCAATGTGAACTCATGGCTGTTATTTTAATCTTTGTTATTTTTTCACTTTTCAAGTTGCTCCAATTTTAGTTATTGTGAACTCTCTGAAGTTGGCGCTTTGGTGTTTTAATGTTACACGTCTCTCTTTTTGTTCTCTGTATTGATTAATGGTATTTGTTTTTTTGTATTGTTGAATGGTATTTAGAAACCAAGATCTTGGTGCTGGGTGTGCTCATTGTTACTGTGGGTTAACTGCATCTAGTTTCTCTGAGTGAATGGGGCTGGGAAATGAAAGGATGTATACTGACTCATACATAAACACAGCTGTATCTATCCATTGTCCTACCTTTCCATGTATCTGCAGTATATTTTGATAGCTTTGACTCTACTCAGCACCACAAGGTTTATTCTAGTCTCCTCTCCTTTTCTTATTTGAAACCTCTTTCTCCAGGTGAGAATCATTCATTATCTATAATTTCTTTCTTTATTTAACCCTAATATGCAAGTTAAGTTGTTTCATACTTGTGTAATCCCTAATCCTGTAAGAAAAAAAAACTAAAGTACAATGTTGGTGTACAGTTGTTTTTGTTTTTCTTCCTATAATAGCCTAGGGTATAAACTAAGACTTCTTTATTTCTCTGCTGGTTAAACCACTGAAAACAGGTATTGCTGGTGATTTTTGTTCACCCTGGATACATTTTTCGTATGGTAGTCAGATTTATTCACTGAAAATAAAAATCAGATTCTATTGCTCTACTGCTTAATATTCTCCATGTCTCCCTTGAGCCCATAAGACAAAGGCTCAAGTGTTTGGTATTGCATATAAAGTTCTTCCCAGTCTGGCTCTTATCTCATCTTTTCATGGTTAGATTTCTAGCTCTTACACTAAACATGATTCAGAACTCCATATATGTTCATGACTAAAAAAAAAGATATACAGCTTTTGATTAATAAAAATACTCTGAGAGTAGTAAGTCAGTGATAACTTGCTTGGGAGGTTAAAAAAAAAGTTTTTAAACTTGGAAACAAGAGAAAACATAAATAAGATTGGTTGCTTGTCTACCAAGAAGGTCATCTTTGTTAGCCTTCCTAGCCCCTGTGAATGTGGCACAGTTAATGTTGCAGATATTGGAATCAAAACGCACCTCAGTTCAATCCCAGTTTGCTACTTGATAAGAACAACTAAAACCTAAGTTGCTGCTGTTGCCCTTGCCCCAGTCTCCTTCCCTGGGTTGGGTCTAATATGGAGGATCAGAACAGCCGATGTTTTACCTAAGTCAGGAAGGATAACAGTGCATTCATCATGGGCATGTGAACAGCCAAAAGAAAAGGAAAGGGCAAGTGCAGTGCCGGAAAAACAAATTTTGTCTACATCAGTCTTTTTCCTGGGTACTCTTTTATATATGTATTATGTATACTGTAAAATGTGTATAAATATATTTTGTAATATAATACAGCAGAAAGGACATAGAAATCAAAACTAGAAGATTCATTCTGCTTTTGGCCATATGCATGACAAGCTACGTAACCCCTATCATGCCATTTCATCTTCTTGAGACTTAGATTCCTCCTGTCTAAAAACTAGGGAGTTGAATTTGATCTCTTATGCCACTTCCTTCTCTTTGCTTCTCATTTTCCCTAGCTTTGACCACCACCTATGTTGCTGCCTCTGACATTCATTTACTTTTACTTTTACTTTCAAAATGGACGTATAAATGCTGTGAGATGCTATGCCTATGAAATTCAATGAGGGAAGAAGGGGAGGAATAGTGGAGGGAGGTAGAGGAGAGCAGAGGTGACATGACCCTCCAGCTTCAAGTCTGTATCATTACAAGTTATTGAATGTTTCTTAAAGCTGTCATAACTTATCCACTACATTCATGATACAGGGTTATCTACTAACCACACAGATACTGCCTTGAAGCTGATCAGGCAATTTTCAATTGTATGATACCTATTACATGGCCGGCTGAATGCGTCTTGGTTAAGGATGCAACCAGAAGAAGAAATAGAATCAGATTCTGGCATGGAAAATTTTTGCTAGGCATGAAGAGTAGCTCTTATGTCAGGCAAATTATGAACCACATCAATTTGTAGAATGTCTTTCCCTGTGCTATTTCAAAACTGGGTCCACACTTTCAACCCCTTCATCATTTAAGTGAACTCTTAGAAGGTGAGATGGACTACATTTCCCCCTTGAGAGCTGTTTTCACATTTTATCAGATTTTAGTACAGTTATATAACATTTTCAGTTTTGTCATTGTGTATCACAGTACAACTTTTGCAGAATATGGAGACTGCAGCTCACATGTATATACTGCTGTCTCTGCTAAGTTGCCCCATATGTTCAAAACTTATATTTTATAGCTATTCCAAGACAAGAGATTTTCCTTTGTAAATCAAAACCAATGTCAATTTTAGACTGACCACATCAAATCATCGTTCAAAATTAAGCACCATAGTCTTCTTAAAATAGCGTATTTAGTTATGACATTGTCGTTTTTTATATTTCGCATTGCTTCTGTCTCATTTAATCCATGAACCTTCTGAATTACTTTGTTGCATATTTTGCTGTGTCGTTATGGTATTTCCAGAGTACTCAGAAACACAGACACCTGTTTTGTTGACTTGTAATACAACCTGAAAACAGAAACACAGAGCTGGGCTGAACTCACAATTTCAGGACCAAGGGCAGTTCTTCTATGGGTCTTTCTACTGATGTATGCCAGTTAGGGCTGTGAATGGTTACACTACTGTGCTACCAATTCAGATGCATTGCAATACTTAAGATAATAGAAAAATACTTCTAATGGTAATATACCTTAAATCACCTTTTCAGCTCTCAAAGCCTCTTAAGGCAAAGCACTGACGTTCTTTCAGTTGAAATAACGATGTGAAGGTCCTTATTATTTAAGACTTCTAAATAAGCCAGATTTACCAATGTCAAATTACTGGTGAGTCGTTTGACCCCATATTTATTTCTAATTTCCACAAGCTGTTGGTAAGAGCTGCTGTAAATCAGTTGCCATTGATCTTGGCTCCCACTTGTGTAATTCTAAGATGAACTGCCTATGATCAACAGAAAAAGACTACTGCTCAGAGGGAACGCCTGCAGAAGGAGGTTGCAGGATGCCCTGGGAACATGCATGGTTATTAATTATTCAGGCAAGAAGAGAGCAGATGCTGGCCTACATAAATAGGGTGGAGGGGAACCCTAATGTAAATCTATACATCAGGAAATATGAGATCGAAGGGTGGCAAAATTTGGTCTTAGAAGAAAGATTAGGGAAAATGATAAGCATGGTTGTAATAGGCAATCACTTAAAGCTATTGATTTAATTAAAAGTAACTACATATCCATGTGCAAGGCACTTAAATGATTCTCACAGTCAGACTTCCTGTATTTTATGATATTTTTATTTGAGTTCTCTGTGTTCTTAGCTGAAGGGAAGGCTTTTTAACCTCCCACAGGGCTTTGTCTATTTCCATATGCAATGAAAATACTTGTGAGCTAGTCATCCTTTTCCAATGTTGACATCCTCATGTTGTTGTGATCATCCTTGGAGAGGGGTACAGGGGGAAGCCCATGAGTCTGAAGAACCATATAATAATAAGTGTTCATTGCATCCCTCTAAGACAGTCACTGCACCTGCTTTCTGTCTGCTATCTTATGTAATACTCACAACATCTCTGTGAGATAAATATTAAAGGAAAGTTTTTTTTATCTCCTTTGATAGGAATAGGAGAAAGAGATAGTGACTGTAATGGGGGAGAATGAAGTTAGGAATCAGACTCTATTTATCACTCTCTGCATGAAAAGCTGCAGGGCAGGGGTGTTGCTTACTGCATCTGAGTTGCAGTTTTGAGACTGTAGTTCATATAGTTCATATCTTGGTGGAGGTGGGTCTCTTTCCACTTAAGATAGAATTCAAGAAATTTGACTATATGCAAATTGTTGTGAATGAATTTTACTTTTCTATCAACTCAATTTCATAATTTGAAATTCACTTTTATGAGGAAAAATCCCTCAAAAGTATTTTTGAAAAGAAAGGGGTTAGGTAGTGGTTAAGGTATACGTGCCAAGATACTGAGCATTAGTTGTTTACTTTCCATGGCAACATTTGTGTCCCTTAATCAATTCTCCTGCCATACTCAGGGATTTTTAGGCTACCTTCTTTCACCTTGGCCCAGATGCTTGGGATATTCCATGTTTTCACACTTTTGCTTCAAGAAGGCATTGGGTTTGGGTGCAGGGGCTCATGCCTGTAATCTTAGCACTTTGGGAGGCCAAGGGTTCAAGAAGGCATTGGCATAGAATGACTAAGCTCATGGTGCTATCCAAGCACACGTTGTGGAGCTGAAATCGCATCCTTTCTCTGGGCATTGCTTCTGCATCTGTAAAATGGAAGGCATAACAGGTCCCAGCTCATGGGACTGTTGTGAAGTGCTTAGCATAGTGTCTGCTGTTTACTGAGTTTATTCTGTCCTCCAGGCCTGTCAGGTCTTTCATATTGTAAGAAGGAAAGAGGCCAAGAAGCTGAGTTCCACAAAGGTTATTTGTGATTATTCAGATACCTTGCTTATTGTTATCCTACAATTAAGGGGCTATATTATAGTGATTATAAGCTTCATGTCCCAACAGACGTTTGCTGTGTTTATGAGCCTATCCATGCTAGAGCTGTCGGCTGTAGATGCTTACCTCCCTTGTGGATTCAGTCATGTAGTGCACTATATTCTCTTGTGCGAACATCTCTAAATTTCAAAGAGCCTTGTAAAATAGAAAGGACAGTACCCAAATTTATCAATTTTATCAGTTAAAACTTTGACACATAAACTTGACTTAGGAAGAGTAATTTTCACATCAAGTGTTCCAGTAGTTATTAAAGTTTAAATCTACAACTAAAAACATAGAATGATAGCAATAAAGTTTTCAGACTTCTGTTCTTTGCAGCATGGATAACACAGAGACACACAGAGGCTGTGTGTGCGTGATTTGTCCTAGGTGACCCTACTCTGCAACTTTTTTTCTATTCAACAGTGTCTTCCACCTTTTTTTGTTTCTACATACTTTCTGGAGTTCTCATCGTCCCCACATTTCAAGCTGCTCTCTGATTATTAGCTTGTGCTAACTCGCAAATGACTAACATCAGTTTATCAATAACATACCCTCAATAATAGGCCAAGGTCAATCTTAGAACACACATGGTAGCATATTTTCTGCAAGTCTCATTCAACATCAGACCGGATTCAAATACCCATTGTGATACAAGTTATTAATAGAATCCAGGTGTTACCTGTTTTCTTGCTAGACTTTCTAGCTCTATTATTTAGTGAAATGCTAATGAACCAACAGGCCAACTGCAATGAATAGCAGACTCAGCAATTAGCAATCATGAAACCTTCTAGTTTACCATTTGCATTCTGTTATGCAGTAGGTAGATGAAGGTAGAGAGCTTGTGATAAGGCACATTTTGTTAGAGTTTCTCTTCTCATGCAATGCGTATGATTGCCTCCTGGTAAGGAAATTGGATCTACATGCTTAAATACTTTTGAATTGCTGCTCTCCCCTTATGCCAACCTCCATTTCTGTGTCTTCATTGTCTTTCCTGTGCACCAGAGGGGCTCATATTTTCCCTCTTTTGCTCCAACTTCATCATCTGAAAACATACATCAGTGTATTTACTTTTGGGCTGCGTTTTCTTTTCAGTTTTTTTCACTTATTTCACAATGCTTATTTATTTGCAAATATTTCATAACCACGATCAGCCTAAGTCATCCAATATTCAGGTATTTTGCTCAATAACTGTTATCCAAATACAATCAGTTCGTGAAGAGTGTTAGTCAATGGAAAATCTTGGCATTTTAGTATGTTGTCAAATTAATCAGTCCTATGTTGATTTAGTTTGGTAGCATTAGAGAAGGGAACAGGTTTGTGTGATCTTTCTTAATTAAATTTATCTAAATGAATTTGCATTACTACATCACAATGTGTAACACCACGTCGCTTTAACTTGTGAGAATCTCTTCTAATCAGCTCAATTCATAAGAATTTAGATTCAGAGGATAGGTTGAAGTTTTCACATTACCCCGAGGAACAGGGAGGAATGAGTTCTAAGATATATGAGGTTTCAGAAATATTATAACATGTATTTTAAACCAAATGCAGCAGCTAATGCTGAGGCCAAGGTGCTGTGTGGTGCACCTTACATGTGCCATGTGAAATTTCTGTCATATACTGTTATCCAAAGTAGCCTTGCCCACCGCCCCCCCACCTGCCCTTTGAATGCCAGTGTGAATCCTACATGTGTTCACACACGAGGTCATTTTGCTTCTCTGTATGAAGCTGAATTAGTCCGTTCTCACTTTGCGATGAAGAAATACCCAAGGCTGGGTAATTTATTTAAAAAAAGAGGTTTAATTGACTCACAGTTCCACATGGCAGGGAAGACCTCAGGAAACTTACAATCATGGTGACAGGCACCTCTTCACAGAGCCGGCAGGGAAAATGACAGATGCTTATAAAACCATCAGATCTCCTGAGAACTCATTATCATGAGAACAGCATGGGGGCACTGCCCATACGATTCAATTACATCCACCTCGTCCTGCCCTGGAAATGAGGGGATTATGGAGATTATAATTCAAGGTGAGATCTGGGTGGCGACACAGAGCCAAGCCATATCAGAAGCTTTTAGCAGTTATCATAGCTCACAATGGACTCTTCCTTCTAATTTTTCTGACACTTATAGTCAGAATCATGTAACTTAGCACAATAAAGTCTTGCATTGACCTTGGATTGATTAACATCTTCTATGTCTTTCCAAGTTTTCACGTCTCCAGCAAAATTATGTATGTAGACTAAATATTCTACTTTTTACATTTTCCAGTGCCTAGTATACAGTAATTCACATTCATGGATATTTGCAATTTGAGTCCATATAGTTTCTGGCTATGGATCCCGAAGATATCATTGGCTGAAATTATATTAACTTTTTAAAATGCCTCTTCATACTATCTTGTATATGTTCGGTGTAGAAATTTAGTTGTTTTCTGATTGTTTCCCCACCTTCCACACATAAATATGAACAAACGAGCAGACATTTACTCTTAAGGAGTCCAGTTACACTACCTAAGCTGCATGTCAAAGAATTATTTTAAATGAGACTTCCAGTTTCCCCCTCTGATTTTTATCAAATAAGTTTACATAGACATTTCTTCTGAAATAAAGCCAAGAAAGACTTAAAACCATATTTATCTAAACATATGGAACATGTCCTCATACCTAACAAAAGCTCTCAGTGTTATCAATTAAAAAAATACAACCTGGGATTGAGATCTGTATTCATTTTGGAACAAACCTCAAATTAGTATTTTTGTGGTGAGACCAAATTGAAAACCTCATCTTTAAGCAATAAATATCCCTGAGCAGATTCTCTCTACTTCAGCCACCCAAAGTAATTCCCTGTTTCCAAAATTTGTAGAAAAGCTTGTGAGCAAATTATTTCTAAAATGACAGACTCTTTCCTCTGTACTTCAAAAACTATATATTGCATGCCTACTCTAGGCATGGCATTGTGTTAATTGTATCATGGATGATGTAACAGACGAAAATACCATCCATATCTAGGGTGACTATGTAGTTTACCACCAAACTAGAACCGTTTTGAGAGTGAAAGGAGAGCTGTTAGAGTCCTGCTGGGCTGATGGGCATAAACAAAATTCTGCACGTATGGCCACCCTGTACATCTGTGTCAGTTTCTTATGGCTACTCTAACAATTATCATAAACCTGGTGGTTTGAAACAACATAAATTTATTCTGTCACAGTTCCAGAGACCAGAAGTCCAAAATTAGTATCACTGAGCCAAAATCTCCATGTTGACTGGCTGTACTCCTGGAGACTCTCGGGAGCATCCTTTTCTCCTCTCTTCCAGCTTCTGGTGGATGCCCACATGCCTTGGCTTGTGCCCACATCACTCCTCTCTGCCTCTGTGGTCACATTGCCTCCTCCTCTTCTGTCTTTATGAAATCACGCTCTACCGCCCTCTTAGGAGACACCTGTGATGGTGTTCAGGGTTCACACAAATAATCCAGGGCAATATCTCCATCTCCATGTTAACTTAACCTTAGTTGCAAAGACTTCTTCTCCTCATATAAAATGATGTTTACAAATTCCAGGGAAAAGACCTGATATCTTTAGAAACTATTCTTCTGCTTACCACACTATTCCCATCTTTTAAAATGAGACATCTCATCAGGAAGTATTGTGATTCAGTGACACATGAGTGATATGGACAATATTGTGCTGTAGAAGAAACAAATCACTTGACCTTGAGGCAACCTTACCTTTAAAGAATAGGCAGAATTTGGAAAAATACAGAGGAATGCATTGCTGACAGGTACAGCACAAACAAAGGTTTGGAGGAGGGGCTAAGCAAGGATGTTTGGGGGACAAAAAAGGAAAGCATCTTGCCTTGAAAATGGAGTTCATACAAGAGCAGCAGGGGAGAAGCGTGAACATCAGTTTGGCATCGGGGGCTGGTTTTTCCTCATTCCAAGATCTTCTCATTTTTCTACTTTATTTACCGGAAAACTCTCTCTCTCCTTAATCTCTTAGTCAGTTCATCTTTATACCTCCATGATCCTTCATTTCTTTTCCCCATTGATAATTTCTGATGCTCTGCTTCTGAACTCTTCCTAAACTCTGCCACGGTGATTTCCCTTTCTCTGTATTGCTGTTCCTTCTCCTTTGCTTTGCAGCTCTTCTGCATCCAACTGTGAGCTCACTGAAAGAAAGGACTGTGGTACATGCATCTTTGTGTCTCCAGAATTTAATTAGCACAGGAGTAATTTATAAGGGGTGAATGAATGGGTATGGAGATTTATACCAAGGACCCTGGGATTTCACTGAAGGTCTTTAATGATAGTGCTGGTGTTAGTGGTGGTGGTGGCGATGTTTAATTATTTTTTCTAGGTCGTGAACCCTTCCTTCCTCCTCTTCCCATTTACCTGCTCTTCATCACAAACAAAACAAATATGGAGCTCCTCAGGCACCATCCAGGTCATCCTAATAATTTCACCCCTTCATCTACTTAGAAGGAAATACTGAAATCCTCCCTAATAAAAAGCTAGGGTACAGTATGTTCTTTCTGGAGATGTTCAGAGATGGTATAAATTATTTTCTTCTGTCGATTTCTGGTATGTTTGGTCTCACTTTCTCATACATATTAACTCAATTTTAATAATCTACCCATTTTCTCTTGTTCTGCCTTTAGGCAATTGGGAAGTAAGTGATTGGGCACTTGTTCTTGATAACCCGTGGATGGTATTGGTTTCTGGTTGCTGTAATGAAAGGTGACTTAAGTAGAAGAAATTAGGTGTCTGCCCATTAATAATCAAGGTGATGTTCATAAGCTGCTTTGCCACTATTGACCTCAGAGCTTCAACCCCAGCAGCTTCCATTAAAGCCAGGGATTAACTATTAGTGCAGCACAGTGGAAGGAACCAGAAGAACAGTTCTTTGGGTCCCAGCAACAAATTAATTCTGAATGAAACCTCTGATTAATGGCTCCAGAGTTGCCTCTTTGTTTTGCATAATTAAGTTTCATGGAGTGTTACAATTAACAGCCTTGCCATCACCCAGGTAGAAACAGCCACCATTTATTTGACCAGCAGCATCAGAAAGTGCTGGGTAGTGGATAAGAAGCATTTATGAGGGGATTAGGTACATTTGGGTCATAATTGAATAAGGCTATAATTACTTTTCAATAAAAAGCTGCAAATAGGATGATCCTATGATACTACACCAAGTCCCCTTTCATTTTTTTTTTTCCTGCTGATCTGGGTCTAAGAACTCCATTCTCTAGTCAAATAATGGCCATAATACAGAGAAATTTGTAGTTTCGCATGAAAGTTGACTGTTTCCTCTTTCTCCACCTCCAGCGCATAGCTTGTTTTATGACATTTATTACAGCCACTTTTGTTATCGCACAAGCAGTCTGATATGCAATGTAGATATCATGTAAGCTTGAGACTCTTGTAGCTGCCTGAGAAGAAAGTCAAGGTTCATTGGAACTACTGGGAGACAACAAAGTGTCTAGTACGTTGTTGCTGGTAAGCAGGCCAGGAATCAACCATTTGTCCATGTCAAGAGATTAAAACATGACCAAAAAATATTTTTTTTGAGGTTTTTTCCCCCTGTGGAATGATATTTCTGTGACACAGTTATTCCTCTGACCAGGATCATTTTGATGTTAAGGCAGAGAGACCAAGAGGAGCCATTGTAGGGATGGCATCCTCTGTTCTAGTCAAGTTTTCCTTGGGTCAATAGAATTTTTTTAAAAAATGGATAATAGCAACTACTTGTATGGAGTTTTCTACATGCCAGGTACTTTTCTATGCTCTTTACTTGTATCCATTTATTTAATGAAGAATTTGCTCCAAATATTTGATGACTTTTACCATTTTCTGTCTTTCTTACTTCCTTATTTTTACCATCTCTCTCTTCCTTAATTTATTTATTTCCTCTGTGCTCCTTCCTTCTGCTCTCCCTCCCTATCTTTCTTCTTGGGTATCTTTATACTGTGTCTGGGATTTGATCAAGAGAGCAAAAGAAAGCAATATGAAACCTGAGGAACACAATTCAAGCCCTGGAACTACCACTAGACATGAGTGTGATTTTGAGCAAGCTGATTAATCAAAGTGGGCCCTATGTTACTTATAAAGAAGAAGGAAAAGGAGGAGAAGAAGAAGGAGGAATAAGAGGAGAAATGGGAAGGAATGACAAAGAAAGAAGGGGAGAAGGAGGAGAAGGGGGAGAAGTAGAAGGAAGAGGATGAGAAATTGGAGAAAGAAGGGGAGGAGGGAACAGTAATAATACCTATTCTATCCATAGTAAAATGTTGCCATAAAAATCAAAGGAGACAATGCCTATGAAAATCCTCTATAAATTGTAAAGAACTCCACACATTCAACTTTTTTGCTGACCTCCTAACGGATGTTTTCAGGAATTTCACTAAGATTTAGAGCCAGGCATATGTTTTTTAGAAGAGAGAGAGATCATGCTCTAGACAAATTGGGTGCCTCATTATGCACTTACCAGGAGGAAAATGCTGCCATTCCTGGCTAAAAACCCATTTGTCTTGCAAATTTCTATAATGAACAGATTTTGGGATAAATACTATGTAATCTGTGATGACAGTTCTCTCATTTCTTTTTTATTAGTTCAATCTTCTCAGCATCTGAACCACATAGCTACAGAACCTCCATAATCATTAAGGCAGCTGGGACGTATGCATTTTTTCTCCTTTCCTTAGCACATCGCAGAGTCCCCAGTCAGTTCCTTGTTACAAGGCCTATGTTCTAGTAGTAGTTAAATGCACCTGCATGAGAATGCCAGAACAGAAAAGAAAACAAACTGCAGGGTGCATGACCTTTGCAACACTGTTCCATTTTCACAACTGACCTTTACCTGGGTACTTAAAACTTGGGTTTTACTTGGAGCTTGTGGAGAATTTGCATTGCACTAAACATCCCTTTGCTTAAAATAGATAATCTCAGTGGAATATAATGTGGTTGTGGCAAACTCTAACTCTCCTTATTCTCTATCCCTTTTCCCTTTGTCTTTCCCTAGGTAAGTGATATTTGATTATTGTTTTGAGCTTCTTCAGGAGAGACCTCAGAAGCCTACCTAATTGTCAATCCCATTGGAAGGAAGTCTTTGGCCAGTTCCTATTCATCCTTCCCCAGTGGTCCCATTCCATCTTTTGGCTCCTGCAGCATGGCGGGACATGTGGAGGTATGACTGTTCACTGTTAATGGGTTTACATCTGTTCATGGTAAAGTAAATGTGAGTCTTGGATCAGTGTCAATGATACAATTATGAGCAATTCCTGGGAACCAAAGGCCAAAAAACCATCATTTTACCTCTGTATGTCAACTTATTGTGTGTGTTCTCTTGAATTCTATGTTAATCTATTTACTAAAAGTGAACTTCAACCAAACATCTAAGTGAATTATAATAATTTCATTTCTACCAATGATATCACAAATAATGTCTACCTTTTATGAAATAGAAGAAAACAGTCTTAAAATGTATTTTATTTATATACCCATTGAATACACAGTTGGGTCTGAGAAAAGTCAATCTACCTTATTCCCGAATTATAGAGTCCCACATGCTTCTACGCAGGAGTTGGAAGCATCGTATAAAACATCAGGAAAATGAAAGCGCAGAGGGACAATGGGTGATGCAGTGCTGAGAAATGAAATTAACATTTTCTTTGTGTCGGTGGCTTATGGTACACAGAGGCACCGTTCCATAAAAGTTACTGCAAAACTGTTCTATCACCTCTAGGATCAGAGCCTGTAATGGAATTGTTGAGCAGGCTTCCAGAATCATGAACCTCACTTCACAGTACCTGCAGGGTCTTTTAGTTCAGGTGATTGTTAAGGCCAAACATGGGCTGACAATGACTGGAATCCGCACTAGAAGCAAATAACCTCTAACTGCAGATCTCAATCTAAATAAAATACAGACAGGAAGACAGTGTATTTTGAGTATTACTACCAGAAATCCCCTCCCTCTGCCAAATCTATGACAACATTACCCAAATGTGGCTAAAGGAAATTTCTCACTTGGATTCAGGTGGAGGGCATGTTCTTCATTCATCATCCTAGTTCTGTATTGTTTATGGACATGGTTTTACATTCCATGACAGTTAATGTCTATGTTATTTTCTTTATTAGGTTAAATACATGGAGCATCTCTCTTTACTTGTTAAGGGATAATTTTCAGTAAAACTAAAATCATGATTCTCATGTAGACCAAAAATAGATGATCATTAAATATTTTATTTAAATCATTAATGAGGAAATCTGGCAGATGTTATATTTGTTCCAAAATATAAGTCAAAGAAGTGCACATGTATATGAAATACAGCACTATTGACTGTGATTTACAAATGGACACAAAACTGGCTTTTTCCCTGAATTTGAGGGAAGTCAACTGAACCTGTACCGGATAGAATTTATTTGTATGTCTTTAGACAAGAACTATTTTGCATTGCTATCAATTATCTATAATTTATAGAATAGTAAAATAGCTCAGAAGCAAGGAACATCTAGAATGAAATAACCAAAGCCAACCAGCAGCCCTCGGGGATGCTCTGTCTAGGGAGCGGCCATTCTTGGGTCTCTTTACTTCTCTAATAAACTTGCTTTTACTTGAAAAAAATAATAACCCAGTAAGGTATGCTCTAAACAGTGCGTTGTTTTTCACTGAAGACGTTTGGTAATCTTTTTTGCTTATTTGTAATTTCCTTACACACTTAAGAGTACAGATTCTGCAATAGGAAGTTGAGGCTGTCATCCACCATACTTTCAGATTCTGCCTATGCTCCTGTATCAAAGTTCAGATTGGTGCAAAGTCTAGAATGCCACCCTTCCTTGGATTTTGTAAGCATACCTACCTTAGCTTTGTGTGACTCCTGGAATGCCTAGTTCTACCATTTCTATCAATGAAGAAATTTTTACTATTTTCTTGGAAAAGTATAAATTCTTAAGAAATATTTGTTCAACAAATGAAGAGACCTTTAAACCTATGTATTAACTAGATGTTCTTTACTCTTTGGTTATTTACTGAGTGACATGATAAAAATACCCCCATAGTGAAAAAAGTTGGGTTTGAAACTCTCTGTTTGCAGGCTGGGTGTGATGGCTCACCCCTGTAATCCCAACACTTTGGGAGGCCTAGGCGGGTGGATCACCTGAGGTCAGGAGTTCGAGACCAGCCTGGCCGACATGGAGAAACCCTATCTGTACTAAAAATACAATAATTAGCTGGGCTTGGTAGCTGGTGCCTGTAATTCCGGCTACTAGAGATTCCGAGGCAGGAGAATTGCTCGAACCCAGGAGGTAGAAGTTGCAGTGAGCCGAGAGTGCACCATTGCACTCCAGCCTGGGTGACAAGAGCAAAACTCAGTCTCAAAAAAAAAAAAAAAAAAAAAGAAAAGAAAGAAAAGAAAAAGAAAAAATAAGAAACTTTCCGTGTGTAGGTTTGCCCTTGAAACATGTTTTGTCCATATTAATTCATTACCCTTTTTGGTGTCGCATCCTGCAGACCTCACACCTGGTTTATGTCAATAGAATTGCAATACGGCTGTAGCACATTATATTAAGTTGTGTGACGACTTGTTTCAAATGTGGGTGTGAATCGGGATGCCTGACTTATCAACTTGGTCCACCTCCCTAAACAAGTAAGGACTGGAAAGGAAAAGAGGTGGCTCAAGCTGAAGAGGAGAAGGCAGGCGCTGCCCAGCAGGGGTAGAGTTCTTCCTGGTGCAGCCGTGTGACTTCAGGCCCTGATCTCAAGCACCAGGGGAGGCCACTGGTCTGTTCTATCTGTGGGTGTGATTGCCTCCCAGCAGATGTGCGAGAGTCATTTCTGCATGTGCCCATTTGCCTCTGCAGAACGCCGCTTCATGCTGTTGTCAGTGATGAAATCCCTCTCGGTGGTCTAAAGCTATGGGACCACAGGGACCCACAGTGATGACTTTTCCAGGGAGGCAGTGCTTCTTTCCACCACATCCCAGAAAATCATATCATTTTCATTGTGAGCAGCTCTCAGTGAGATTCCCTTAACTCTTCTCACACGGAAGATCCAGCTGTGCTACTAAGAGAAGTTTGAAAGTGAAAGACCTGCTCCGATATTCTTCTTCTTCATAAACCATCTGGATGCTTTTGTGTGTGTGTGTGTTTGAAGTCTTTTTTTTTCTTTAGGACGTAAGGGTAATATGCTCAAAGAGAGCAGACTCTTCAAGATCTCTCACCTGCGTCTTCAAGCCCTAATGGGCACCTGTGTGCTAGTGGATTTACTGCGTGGGTTTCTCTTCCAGATCAGACCTTAAGATCACTGTTGTGTGATGTAGCTCAGCCTTGATCTTTTCTTCTTTGGGGTAAATTGGAACCAGACAGTGTCGCTGACTTGACTGAAATGATGAAGGTGACCACGGGTAGGCTGAGTCCAGAACTCAGATCTGTTTGCTCTTTGTCAAGTGTTTGATTATGCGTGGCACGTGCAGGGCTGAGATGGGAAGGAGAGATGCTACACATTTAGTTATTTATTACCTAGTAGCCAGCGTTTACTGCCAATTACCGGAAGGGCCCCCACATCTCTAAGAATGACCTATCAGGCATATACTCAGGGTGAATACCCTTCAGTCTGAAAGCTATTCACATTTCCTCAGGGCTCATGGACTTCGCAGTCAATGTACTTTCTTGTGTTTTGTAAATCCATGAAAATATGATCACAGATGCTATTTTTTCCTCTCTCCCTATGCACCCTCCTAGGTCACAGAGGGTGTGCATCTCCAGGATGATGGAAAGATAAAGGTTGAAAATGGGGGATACGGAAAGAGCGTGGGGTGCTGTGACTGTCCTTTGCATGTGTCTGCTCAGGCTCTGCAGGCCATCCCTGTCTCTTCTTATTGTCCAACAATTCTACCCAGATCTAAAAACCGTCAAGATGCCATAGAAGACTTCTCGCAGACTGAGGTGCCGAATTATCTGCCTAGCTCTGGGTTACTGAGCTGTGCATTTCTCCGTTCTCAGACTTCTTTATGGAGCACCTGGTCATGGGAGTGCCACTCTGAGTGGGCCAATCACCTCTACAGCCCTTCTTCCTCTCTTTTTCCTTCTGCCCTCTCAAAAGCATATCACACCTCTCTTCCTCGGCCCACAGTCCAAAGCAGAGCATCCCCATGTATGCATTTTAGTTGCAGACTGATTTCTAGAATCATGATGAGAAGCCACAAGCAGCATGCCAGGTGGTAGGGAGTGAGATTTAGCTTCCTTATGTAACTCTCTGCAGCTCATTCACTGAATGTCACTTTTCCTTGAGTCCACATATTATGTCTCATTCTAGCAGAATGCAATAAGGTGGAAATATAAGGGCTTTTGGAATGCAGTTTATTAAGACATGTTTTAGAGCCAATTGGAGGAACACTGGCTGGAAATGTTAATCACAGTAAACCCCAGCGTACTGACCTGCCTCCTGTGTTCCTCTGCCTTGGGGAATTGGAGCACAGCACTGGGCTGATATCATTCTGCTTCAGGTTATTATTAGTATTATTTCCCTTCTGGAATATGTATCAAATTGTATATCTTTATTTATTGGGAAAACAACAAAATAATATTGAAGGGATCACCGCATAGCCACTGTGCACATGTGGAGTGAAAAGAAAGGGATTCCTAGAGGGAAGCGAGTGGAAATTTTGAACCCCTAGAACATTTTCTGGGTGTTGGAAAGAAACAGAAAAGCCACAATGAAAAAAGCAATATTGCATCTGTATCGCAATGAGATTTTCTAGGAGCTAGAAAAGGCATTATTACTCTTGGAGAAAAGAGATCTCTTTTTTTTCCCCTCCCTTTTGATTTAGACTTCTGTGAGCCAAAGTGTTCTGGTGTTTTAATGGTCTGTTTTAAAGATGGAAAGGGTCCTTATGTGTCAGAACACAAGCCTGTCCCAGCCAGCACGGGGCTTTGTTTGATTATGAAGCTTGTTTGGGATAGATGATATTTTTATAGCTTCTGCTTTGCTTCACTGATGGCCATATTGATGTAGCTCTCCAGGACGGGCCTAATAAATAGTTTATAAAACTGTAAGGCCATTCTCTTGGGTAATCTACCACTGTGCCTTCACAGACTGCAGAATTGCACATCCAGAGCGAGCTGGCTTCTCACTCACAAGCCGGCCACAGGCCCTGGGGTGGGAGGTTTGGCGTGCGTGCGTGTGTGTGCGCACCTTCAAAAGAACCACCCGAACTTTTCTGTGAAGATTTTAGAACAGCAGTGGAGAGTAAAATGCTGAGACTGGGTGTCTCATTAATGTTGCTCAATTTGTGCTCAGATGCCCAGGCTGCTGGAAGAGCTGGGGCTCAAAAGCAGCTGTGGAATACCTTCCCCCAGGGCTATAAGCCTCTGTGATCTCACCATTTGCCAAAAATTAAGAAGCAGTGGGAAGAGTGTGGGGAGATGGAATAGCAGGTGGAAGAGGTGAGAAAAGGCACAGAGCATGCAGTGCACAGGTCCTGCAACCGTGGCAGGTGCCTTTGTAGGAGGATGGTAGATACTGGCTTTCCCTGGGGAAGGATAGGGGCTGAGCCCCCGAGGGGTGCCCACCAGCAGCACCCTGACCACCAAGGGAAGGGGGCCAGGGTGTAGATCTCCTTGGCAGTTCCTGGCTGGATGCTGGTGCAGTGGACGCGGGGCCCATCTCTCAGGTTGGGGAGCACCTGTGCCAACAGTTCTTCCTGCATCCTCTTTAACCAACAGACACCCCATGAAGCATCGATCGTTATCATGATTCTGGAGATGAAGAAACAGCGTCAAAGAAGTTTATAAAGCAAACAAAAGCAAAGAAACATCAACAAAACAAACCACCGAAATTTGCCTTTTGGTGGTTGAGCTAGTAAGCGGCAGAGCCAGAATTTGAACCCAGGTTTTCGTCTTACTACGCAGCCTTGGGCATTGAGCTTTATGTGGCACGAATAATATTGGTGTTATATGCAAGCGAAGCAGGCAACTATGTATGAGATGTGTTTTCAAACAGTTAGGAAACATTCTTTCCCAGAAATCCCTGTGGCTGATAATATTCACCTGAGCATCTCAGGCTGCTGTCTGAAAACACACCTTGACTTTGAGGAGCTGAGACTCAGCACAATTTAAGTGGCCCTGGGAGAGTAACAATGTAAGCTGCGGCTTCTTCTTGAAACTCCATTCCTGTGGCCTCACAGGGCTCAAAGTAATTGGAAGAAGATTCCAGAAAAGGCATTCTCAGGCTCTGCCTCCACCCACTCAGTGGAAATGGAAGCTCTTCTGAAATCCTTTCCAGATAGCTCTGGGCAGCCAGGGCGTGCTGTCCATGTAGTCCACGGAATGGGTTCCTTGGCTTCTGGGGTGGCTGTTAGTTTTCACTCTCCTCTTTCTGTTGTCTGGTGACGTCTCCTGGCACAATCCCAAACCAGCCACAGGTGCCACTCAGGGGCCTCTGAGGCTGGTGCCTGCAGTGCCTCTGACTATGGAGACTGGCCCTATATGCACCCAGGGACCTGGGCTTGTTTGCTGCTGCCACACGTACCATCACATGCCATCCCCCAACATCCTAGAGGCGTTAGTCTTTTCTTTCTGATGGTCCGTACTGGGGAGAGTAAACTACCTCTTGGAGTTTTGATTTGTTCATTGATTGCACTCAAAGTCACCTTAGGGCTCAGGTACAGGCCAGGAGGTGATCTGAATTATAGGCACCATGTTCTGCTGAGGGTAACCTCTCTAATCTGGCGTTTGCCTTTTCTTGTTGAACAAAACTATGGCGACTCTACCATCCCTCACTGGCTGCCCGACCCTCTGGGTCTCCGCAGGTGCCCAGATACACCTGAATGTCAGGGCAAAGGCAGCGTAGCTGCTGAGACAGAACTTTGTAATGCTGCACTCACAGGTTTTCCTGAATGTTCCTTGCATGTAGGGCCCCATTCAAAAGCATGCAGCCTTTGTCACTGTGGAATTTGAGGAGATTTGAGCAGATTTTCTTAGTGGGCTAGAAAGGAAAAGATCTGGGGCTTTTTCCACTGGGAAAAGCGTTCTCTGTGATTTGCCTATGGTCAAGTTTTCTTCCTAGGTTCCTCAGTTGCCTCCAAAGTGATTAGATGGCCTGGTCAGAACAGCCCAGGGAGGAAATGGATGTTAATCCCCCAGCACCTGTGCAGAACCAGCACCCTTCAGTTACATGATGAGGAGAGAGGGTTATCTGTGGGTGTCCATGGGCCTTTAGAATTTTTACAACACCAAGGAAGAAGAAACAAGAATGGAACTCATGTCCAGGCTTAAACATTAACTGTGTAACCTCAGTGTGCTCAGTTCAGCGCCCCCGTCTCAGGCTCCCTTTCCTTAACTGTGAATGAAGAACAACCAAACTAGCCCTAGTCTCTAAGACTGTACCGATGAGAATAGTGTGAAACTAATATGTCCATTTTAAAATCAAATCAAATTGCTATCAAAACATGAAGGAGAAGTCAGGAATCATAAGTATTTGCCTTATTTCTTATATGAACGTTTCCTAAATCAGGGTTTATTTTCCAAAACAAACAAATGAACAAACAAATGGTAGCAACCTAATCCATTGTTTGCAATACTCTCATCTCAACAAAAACAAGCGACACATCGTCTAATCCTCGGATAATTCTGGTCTCTGTATTATTCCTCATCCAAATCATGGCTGTGACTTTCTCACCCATGTCCCTGGGCCCTCAGTTTCTCCCTGCATGTCTGTGACTGTGTTCTAAGAGTTCCACATGCGCATCCCTGAGCGGGTTGGACCCAGCACTGTGCTGGCTATTCTTGTCTTGTTTCTTATCATCCCCTCAAGATGCCCAAGAGAGGTGCACTAAGGGACAAGGTCAGGCAAATGCATGCTCTTAATTACCATGGGCCTTTGGCCGACACCCCAGTGCAGTTGGCCTCCTGTGAGCTAACCCCACCATAGAAAGCAGGGGTCTCTCCCAATTCCAGCTATTCACTAGAATCACCTGGGAGATTTGAAAAAACAAAAACAGTGGTGGTCCAGGCTTTTCCCTCAGCACCCCAAGGGATTCTGACTTAATGGATCCAAGGTAGAACCTGGGTGTCCATAGGTTTCTAAAGTTCCCAGATAATTTTAATACCAAGCCCAGCTTGAGAGCCACAGATGCAGAGAGCTCCTCTTACGTGAGCTGTAGCCTTACACCGCAACAGTCCATATTTCCTATTTCCCGAGGTTCGTGGTTGAGTCTGCTTCCGCTTTTTTCTGAAGCACTCTACTTCAGAGGAAACGCCACTTTGGGAGAACAAGTGCTGAGAAACCGTGGTCCTGGTACCTTAAGGAGTTTACCCATTGCTTAGATGCTGGGCCAGACCACTTGACCACAGGTTGTCTCATGGTGGAACAGATCCCAGCAGGAATATCTCCAGGCCAGCATAACCTGCTGAGTCTCCAGGAAGCAGAAGTCCAGGGAGATCCACAGAGAGAACAGGAGGTAGGCTCGGTACCTGCCCAGTGCCTTTTTAGAGCACTTCTTTCCATGCCAACCTTAGCCTGTGGAAGGACAGGGTTCAGAGAGAATTTCTCACAGTGGCTCACATCTTTAGCATCTTCATTCACCACAGGAAGCTGCACTGCTATCAAGGACACAAAATAAGATGCTTAGAATCCACCCCAAGTTCTCAGCTCTCATCCTTGGAAGCGGAGTCAGAGCAAGAGCTAAACTGGAGTAGAGCATATAGTTAGCATCAGCCAGGACAGAAAGATGGCCAGCTGTGAGCCTGTCCTCAAGAAGACTGCAGTGGTGCGGGAGCCAGAAGCCAGTACACCAGGAACACTCCCTATACCTCAAGGATGCAATCCAAACTTCAGGAGCCTAGCTGCAGAGGCTCCTCGGGCTCTGACAGTTTCCTCCTTCTCCAGGTTTCCTTAATGGGACCTGGACGGCTCTTGGAATAGCCAGCCCTGCCTGAGTCTCACTGGTCTCTGCCTCCTTTCCTGCATGGTCCCCTGCTGACCTGGAAAGTCCTGCCTGCCTCAGGGATCTCTCCAGCAGCCTTCCCTGGTTCTGCCTGTCTGCTGGGAGCCCCTGCCCCAGGCTCTGCAGCCCATTGTGCATGCCTCTTCTATACACACTGGTTCACACCAATTTTTGTCTACTTATCTGTTTATTTGTTGGTCTTTTTTTTTTTTCTGAACGTTCCCATGAAAGAAATCAGAGTCAATATCTGTAGTTACTGTTTCCAGTCTGGTGGGCACGAGCCTCAGGGGGCTATCAAACAGCTAAAATCTGGCTCCTGTGCATGCTGAAATAATATTTTGCCCACTTGCTGTGGCTCATGGCTATAATCCCAGCACTTCAGGAGGCCAAGGTGAGAGAAGGCCATGAAGCCAGGAGTTTGAGACCAGCCTGGGCAACATAGTGAGAAAAAAAAAAGAATTAAAAAAATATTTTGAATACATTTGGTTAAATTAAAAATAATTGTACTTTATCTTTTTTGCTTTTTAAAATGTGACCTCTAGAACACTTAAAATTATATATATGGCAAAAAAATGAGCCAATGTAATACAGCCATGATATTACATTTCTGTAGGAAAGCTCTGGTCTGCAGTCGGAAACGAAGGCCCAGGAATTGCTCTCACCAGTGTTCTTCTTTGTATCTCATCTTCTCCTTCTGTCCACAGCCTCGCCTATCTCCTTCCAGGCACTGTGCAAGATGACCAAGAGCTTGCCCTTGCCCTTTGGTTCTCTCAGTGATATATTTCACTTTTTCGAAATCATCCAAACTTCCTCTGCACAGTGCCTCAAATAGGGTAGGTGCTCAACAAATAATGATTGACTGGTTCATTTATGCAATTATTATTTATCCAGCATGGTTTTCTGTAGCCCTTTTAAAATCAATGTTGTTCCTTTTATTCATGGTTTTTGGAGTGCTCGGGTTCATTTTATTTAGAAATGCATCTATCTCCTCCACATTCTTGCGGTTAGTGCAAGTAGATGGTCAGGCTCCAATCTTATTGACCAGCAAGTGAATCACACCAAGAATAAATGAGCAACGAGGCCGCTGAGGCCACTACCCACAAGACTCAATCAGTTTGTGAACAAAATATCCAATATTCAGAAATTAATCAGTGAGGAATCAAATGAACACTGAGGTTGTCGTGAATATGGCATCTTCTTCGGTGAGTACTTTTTTTTTTTTTTTTCTGAGATGGAGTCTCACTCTGTCGCCCAGGCTGGAGTGCAGTGGCGCGATCTCCGCTCACTGCAAGCTCCGCCTCACGGGTTCGTGCCATTCTCCTGCCTCAGCCTCCTGAGTAGCTGGGACTACAGGTGCCCGCCACCACGCCCGGCTAATTTTTTTGTGTTTTTAGTAGAGACGGGGTTTCACCATGTTAGCCAGGATGGTCTTGATCTCCTGACCCTGAGATCTGCCCGCCTCAGCCTCCCAAAGTGCTGGGATTACAGGCCTAAGCCACCGTGCCTGGCCATGTGAGTACTTTTTCACAGTGTGTCTGGAGACGTGGATTTAGAAGCCAGGGGCTGGGTGGGGCAGAAGGAGGCTGGTTCTATCCAAGTCTACCGGCCCTTGAACACTCTGACTTGTCTCCCCCTTTCAAGGAAGACTGCCTCTCCATCATTTCTCTTTCTTCGTATTTCTGTGGAACTTGTGCTGTGATTTCGAGTTGTCAGTTATCTTCTGAACTGCTCCATGCACTTGGTGTACGTTTATGTCTTTCCAATGAATCGGTCAACTCCTACCAGGCAGGACCATACGTTTTACTGTTCACATCTTTGTACCGCAGCCTCACAGAACGTGCAGGGCCTTACAGGGGGTAGGACTTCAGCATACCACCATGCTTCCATTAGTTAGGAGGGTTTTACAAAATGGCAAAATGATTTAACCTTCTTTAAGGAGTTAAATCATTACTTAGCTGAAAAGAAGTTTCTTAAAGTTTATAAATAAGTTCTAAAATACATAGATAAACAAAGCTATGTTAATGAGGAGCATTATCAGAAATGGGTCACAGTTAATTGGAGATGTAGCACTCCTTCCCTAGCTGGCTCCTTTTAACAGCTGAAGTCTGTGCCTTTGATATTACCCTTCCTCTCTATTCTCACTGCCACTGCTCCTTCCTTAGGCCTGATACTATTTCAAATGAAGCATTATAACGGATCACAGCAACTAAAACAGACCGGCACAACAAAGATTCCACATGTACGGGTCTCCTAAGATTGTCCTCCAATCCAGCTCTCCTTCAAATTTATCCTCCGAATACCAGCTGAGTTATATTTCTAAGGTCACTGCAGGGCTGAAAAAGACTTCAGTGGTTGGTCATTACCTGTGGTAGGGGAAGTCAGATAACTTAAATTGCCGTGTGTGACTCTTCGTGCATTCAGCTTCGTCTAGTTCACTGCATGTCCCTCCTCCCCACAAATCCTGTGCTCAGCCATTGACATCTAAATGGGACAAACACACCGTGCTTGACTCACCCCTCTACTTTCAAATATACTCTTCCGTGTCTTGTATTCTCATCTAGAGCTCTCCTTGTTTCCCTTCCTCATGAAGTCTCTCATTACTCTAGGGAGAATTAATTAGCCCACTTCTTGTGTTCTGATTTGATTTGTTTATGTATCTCATAGCATATAGAATTGTAAGTAATTGCAGCATACAATTAAGACCCCCCTCACCCCCACCCCCACTGCCCCCAGACTCCAAGTTCTCCTAGAGCAAGAACATGTCTACCTTTTTCCATTTAGGGTGTTCCTGCTATATAGCTGGCATTCGACTTATAATAGCTCATTTAAATCTTCAAATTATTTCGTGAGACCATATTATTATCCCTATTTTGCATATGATGAAACTGAGGCTCTGAATATTTTCACTGCCTAAAATCACAACTGGTGAATGCTAAAAACCAAGACTTAAATGTGTGTTCTGTACTAAGGTCAATGGTCTTTACTCTGCAGTGTGCTACTGTTCCTCGTTCACATTTACGTTTTCTGTGCCTAGTACCATGAGATGGTAATAAGTAAAATGCTAGCTAAATGAACGAAGCCAAATTCTCAGTATCCCAGTTTCCCTCGAGTAAAAGCCTGACTCCCTTCCCAGTTGTTCCCACCCTTCTTCCCATCCCTCTCTTCTCCTTTTCGCTTGTGCTGTCTCGCTAAGAAGGCAGGTCATTTTGTGGTTGTTGATTGTTTTGTTTGTGCTGCAAACATTGCACGTGTTCTTCCCAGCTCACAATGACTTTTCCCAAACATCCGCTTTTGCTTTCTGACATTTTCAGTGTCCACTGCCAAGACCTGCTGTGATTCTCGTGACACAGAGTTGTGTGTGAGAACTTGCAACAGCCCGAGGGGCCTCTGATGAGACAGGCCATCCTGAGGCTGTCAGACACTGGGTCGTAATGAGCCTGCCATTTGAAAGAGCCGCAGCATAGGTTGGGTTTGGGTTATCCTCCCTCTTACCCCCCCACCTTTTCCATTTGATGTAGATTGGCACAGACCAGGTTTTTCTCAATGTAAGAACATAAAGACATGAAATATTCTCAGAAAAGGAAAAGGCCACACGGCTCAATATATTGACATCTTCTGTTAATATTTCCAGTGATTCTCCATTTTGGTAAAAGAGCTTGGCTGATTACTGCTGGCAGGAAGTGACAAAGTAAGAAGGTGTTTTAGGGTTTGACTTTTAGGTATTAGCGGAGAAGTGATCCAGGAGAGTGTCAGGCCAGCTCCTCAATTTAGAAAGGAGTAAAAGAAACTCTGGAAGCTGGTGGTTTCCTTAAGGCTCACAGGTATGTGGAGCTGAGCCCAGATCAGAAAGTGGGTTTTCTAAGGCATAAGGCCCATAGAATGATCCCAAAACATTACCTCCAGCAAAATGAAGCTCATATACTGGGGCCTATTCCCCCAACTTCTATTTTAAAATTTATCTGGTAGAGTTACCTTGTGGTTTGGGATTGGCATTCCTCTTTGATCTATGCTAAAGGGCAAACCCATCTGGCCCCAAGAACAGTTAGAAGGCTGACTGTGAGGGTGACCACATGTATTAGTCCGTTTTTGTGTCACTGTAAACAAATACCTTTGGCTGGGTAATTTATAAAGAAAAGAGGTTTCACTGGCTCATGGTTCTGCAGGCTTTACAGGAAGCATGGTGCCAGTATCTGCTCAGCTTCTGGTAAGGCCTCAGGAAGCTTCCAATCACAGCAGAGAGCTAAGCAGTGTGGGGTGGGGTGGGGGCAGGCGTGTCACATGGCAGGAGTGGGAACAAGGGGTGGGGGGAGGTACTACACTTTTTTTTTTTTTTGAGATGGACTCTCGCTCTGTCGCCCAGGCTGGAGTACAGTGGCCGGATCTCAGCTCACTGCAAGCTCCGCCTCCCGGGTTTACGCCGTTCTCCTGCCTCAGCCTCCCGAGTAGCTGGGACTACAGGCGCCGCCACCTCACCTGGCTAGTTTTTTGTATTTTTGTAGTAGAGACGGGGTTCCACTGGGTTAGCCAGGACACACTCTTTTAAATAACCAGATCTCATGGTTGGTAATGGTAAACAACTCATTACCATTCGTTACTGTGGGGAAGGCACCAAGCCATTCATGAAGGGTCTGCCCCCGTGACCCAAACGCCTCCCACCAGGCCCCATCTGCAACATTAGAGGTCACATTTCAACGTGAGGTTTGGAAGGGATAAATATCTAAGCTGCATTATTCTGCCCCTTCCCTGCCCCCAAAATATCATGTTCTTCTCACGTTGCAATATACAGTCACTTCTTCCCAACAGTGCCTCAAAGCCTTAACTCATTCCAACATCAAGTCCAAAGTCCTAAGTCTCATCTGAGACTTATCTTCTTCTGCCTATGAGCCTATAAAATCAAACCAAGTTATTTACTTCCAAGATACAATGATGATACAGGAATTGGGTAAACGTTTCTGTTCCAAAATGGAGAAATTGGCCAAAAGGAAGGGGCAGTAGACCACACACAAGTCTCAAACCCAGCAGTCATTAAACCTTAAAGCTCCAATATAACCAATATAACTTTGACTCCATGTCCCATATCCAAGTGACACTGCTGCAATGGGTGGGCTCTAAGGCCTTTAGGAGACTCTGCTTCTGTGGCTTTGCAGGGTGCAAACCCTGTGGCTGCTCTCACAGGTTGGAGTTGAGTACCTATGGCTTTTCCAGACTCAACAGGCAAGCTGCTCATGGCTCCATCATTCTGGGGTCTGGAGGGTGGTGGCCCTCTTCCCACAACTCCACTAGGCAGTTCCCTGGTAGAAACTCTGCATGGGGGCTTCATCCCCCCGTTTCCCCTCCCTCTGCACTGCCCTGGTGGAGGTTCTCTGTGAGTGTTCCATCACTGTGGCAAGCTTCTGCCTGGGCACCCAGGCTTTCCCATACATCCTCTGAAATCTCGGAGGAAGCTGCCAAGCTTCCTTCATGCTTGCATTCTGTGAGCCTGCTGACTTAACACCATGAGCAAGCTGCAAGGCTTATGGCCTGCACTCTCTGGAGTAGTGGTCAGAGCTGCGCCTAGGGCCCTTAGAGCCACAGCTGGAGCTGGAGCAGCCAGGATGTGGGGGGCAATGTCTGGAGATTGCTCAGGGTAATGGGGTCTTGGACCCGGCTCCTGAAACCATTCTTTTCTCCTAAGCCTCTGGGTCTGTGATGGGACGGGCTGTCCCAAAGACTTTTGAAATGCCTTGGCTCCCTTTTAGTCATGTAAATCTCTCTGCAAGTGGTTGTTCCACAACCTGCCTGGGTTCCTTCTCTACCACAGGGCTAGGCTGCAAACTTACTTTTACTCTCTGCTTCCCTTTTAGATACAAGTTACAAATTTAAGTCTTTTTTATTTTTTGCTCCCAAATCTGATTCTTGGCCATTAAAGGCAGCCACACCACTTCTTGAATGCTTTGCTGCTTAGAAATTTCTTCTGCCAGATACTGGGAGTTGTCACTCTTAAGTTCAACCTTTCTCCAGATCCCTAGGATGTGGATACTATGCAGTCAAGCTCTTTGCTAAGGTGTAACCTTACAAAGGGTGACCTTTACAGCAGTTTTCCAGTAAGTTCATTATTTCCACCTGAGACCATTAAAGGCCTGGATTTTACTGTCCATATTTCTACCAGCATTTTGGTCACAACCACTCAACCAATCTCTAAGAAGTTCCAAACTTCTCCTCATCTTCCTGTCTTCTTCTGAGCCCTCTACACTCTTCCATCTTCTGCTTGTTACCCAGTTCCAAAGCTGCGTTCACATTTTCAGGTATATCTATGCCAACACCCCACTCCTTGGTACCAAATTTTTTGTGTTAGTTCATTTTTGCATCTCTGTAAAGGAATATCTGAGGCTGGGTAATTTACAAAGAAAAGAGGTTTAATTGGTTCATGGTCCTGCAGGCTGTACAGGAAGTGTGGTGCTGGCATCTGCTTCTGGTGAAGGTCTGAGGAATTTACAAGTCATGGCAGAAGGTGACAGGGACCCAGCATGTCACATGGCAAGAGCAGGAGCAACAGATGTGGGGGAATGCCACACTCTTGTAAACAACCAGATCTCATATCAGCTCAGAGCAAGAACTCCATATTACCTTGAGAACAGCACCAAGCCACTCATGAGGGATTCAGAGCAAGAACTCCATATTACCTTGAGAACAGCACCAAGCCATTCATGAGGGATCTATTCTCATGATCAAAATCCCTCCTACCAGGCCCCACCTCCAACATTGGGGATCACAGTTCAGCATGAGGTTTGGAGGCGACAAGTATCCAAACTATATCACCATATCAGACGGACCCATGGTTTATCTCTTCAAGCAGGGCTTCCCCCTTTCCAAGCTTTCCAAAGTATCTCTAGAGCAAGGGGTGATGCCCAGTGAGGGACAGTCTGCAGGATAGATCAGCCCTCAAGTGGCAGTTCTCTTATTCAGACAATTTTTCCAGTTTCTCTGTTGAAACTCTTGAGCTACCAGGCTGGGATAATCTTCCTTAAGGGATGAGAACGTTAGGACAATGAGGAAAGGTACCAAGGGGCAGTACCTAACCACTACTCTCTCATTGCTCTTGATAAAAACTCTTTCTTTCTCACCGTTTGCCATTCTGGTTACTAGCTGATCCCAAGTCACAAGAAGTCCTCACTTTCTTGAAATACCACTCTTAGCATCATATCCCTGGCAGTTATAATGGATCAAGAAAGATCTAAGAGGCCTCATTGTTTTTATGCAACCAGGATACCAGCTTATACCAACAAAGTCATATTCCATGTGCACTGTCATTATTTTGTCTCCTCCCCTTCCTGAAATGCATTTGAATCTCCTGCTAAATGCAAGACACAGGACATGCAATTATTCACACATAGTACCTCAAGCAATTGATAGTCAACAGAGTCAATGTTAGGTGTTGCTGTGGAGAGATGCACAAATGTTAGGGGATTTGATTTTGTCTTAAAATGTAAAGTGGGGAGGACAAAGTAGGTGTCCCTAATGAGGTGTTCTGTGAAAGCAATCTGGCAATTGAAATTTTAGCTGAGGTGACAGAAGATCTGTTAGTTCATTCAAACCACTTTGAAACCACTTTCTCCTTTGCCGGAGGTGAAGAATAATTCTGAATGGTTCCTGCTCAACATTTTTTCCTACTGCAACATCTAATGGTGTTTGTATTCTCAAACCGCCATAGATACTTCTAAGATTATGCAAAATTCTGAACACACTCTTTCTAAGGAGAGAAAAGGACAGGCTGGTAAAGAGACAAAATTTATTTGCAAGCCTTAAGTAAATGGAAAGATACAATGAAACAGAGAGAGTGGTTTTATATGCAAATCTAGGACGGTACAACTATTTTGCCTGATGATTACAAACTCATTGAGAACAGAGGCCATATCCGTCTTCGCTCTGCACTCCCAATGCTCATACACAATGCAACTGTTTAGGTTCAATAAATACTTCTTCCCTGTCCAAATCCACTTCTCATCCTGTTAGTCCTGCTCTTATTTTCATCTGGATTGAGGGCTGGGAGAGTGGTCGAAGAAGAGAGGCATATGTATTGCCTCTATCACTATTTCCTCACAAATAAGCAATTAATTCCTTGTGCACCAGTATTTACACCACTATCTACTAAATCTTGAGAGAAAAATAAATTTAAAAATTAATTTGGATTCCTTTCTTATTCTTTATGAGTAAAGTTTATTTTTTTATTTCTTTGCTTAACAAAGGGAAATAATTGATATAGGAAAATTGTTCATTTCTCTGCTTGCTATGGGAAGACATATTTCAGTAATGCATTGAGATTCTCTGAAGAGGTGGATGGCCAGGCTGGCAGAGACACCAGCAGCACCCGGGCATGGGGTGGAGGTGGAGAGCGGGAGGGGCCGTGTCTGAAAACTGTTCTAAGAGGTGTCCTTAGCTCTGGGCAACTGTAGCTGCAGGGAACTCTGGCAGAGGGGAACAAAGTAGTGAGTTTGCTAAGACCAGAGACTGATTCTGCCTGCGGTCCTTAGCCAGACAGCTGCTTATCAGGAGTCCTCAGACTGGAAGACAGGAAATTAATGTTGGATTGTAGGTCCATTTGTGCTAAGCTGCCTATGGTTGCTTGGGAGGCTCATAGCACTGAACCCTGGCCATACCTCTTTGCTTTCAGAGAGCAGCATCAGGCATTTTGTTGCATGAATAAAGACCTGAAAAAGAAATGACCTATTCTGAGAGGATCAGAGCAGCAGGGATCATTTAACCACAACATGATGATGATTTGTGAGATGGGGAGATTGGGGACATGTAAAATTATCTGTGTGAATGCATTTAAGGAGCGGAGATTGCTGCTTACGTATTTACTGTCAAATGACTGAAAGCCCAGGTTTGGAAACACCGAGGTTCTATTGTCAGTTCTTCCTATCAGCCGTGGACTAGTAGTGGCAAGGTCTGGAGAACAAGACCCTGATTCTGTGAAATCACCCAGGTTTAAGCACCAGCATTGTAATTCTGCGGGTGATTGCACAGGCTTTGGAGCTGAACATGCCCGGGATGTAATTCCTATTCTCCTCTCGATTAGGCACATGAAAGTGGTCAAGTTACTTAAAGTCTGGAAGTCTCAGTTTTCTCATCTGTAAAATGAGGATAATATAGACTTCATGAAATTTCTATGAGAGTTGAGTTAGGACCATTAACCATACCATTTTATTTCTCAACACTGAATCTGGAATCAATTGAGTAGGTGGCCAATAGATTTTTTTTTTAATCAAACAAATAAAAAGATGAGATTTATTACTACTTGTATCAAATTAGAGAATATAGCTTGAATCTTTAGCTAAAATTGGGCTTCCAACTATCTCCAGAATGAAACTCACACATCTAGTGGTATAGCCTCTCATTTCAATTTCCTCCTCTTATACCCTCTCACCTCCCGCTCCCCCCACCATAGACACACAAACAGGTAAGTAGAGATTCCCTCATAAGAACCTAACGAGAGAAGAATGAGTCCAAGTTGACAATGAGAAAGGTGCGTCAAATGCCACTGGCCCCACATATTTATAGAATTATCATTTCATTGATATTACTTTTCATTCTCATGTAACTGCAAAGAGATTTATAAAGTACCTTAAGTTTTTTGAGGGAAAGCAAAACCAAATAATAACCCCCCCAAAAAGAAAAAGAAAAACCCAAAACCCTAGTCATTGCACATTTTCTTCATTTCCAGCTGACTTTGGGCTGGTTTTCATAGGGACCTGAAGACAGAAATCAGTACTCATGGTTTCACTCTCTCTAGTCGTGGCATTTGGGTGCTTCCCATGCCAAGAGATCCAAGCCTGATCTTCAAGTAGACTTAAAAGAACCGTCATGGTGGAGGCTGAACATATACTACAGTGGGACAACAGATATTCAGACCAAGGTGTCCCCGGCTCACTTCCAGAATTCCGGTGCTGATAGAATCTCACTTACAGACCACAGAATTTAAAAGGGCTGCTGAGGCATTCCAGAAATAGCCATTAACCTGGAGTAAGGATACGTGCTTCAATCCTGCCTCTGCCATGTCCTGGCGGAGGGACCTTGGGCAACTAGTTACTCCACGTCTCTTAGTCTCATTTTCCTCCCCTATAAAATAGGGACAATAATGCCTATCTTATGGGGTTTCTGATGAGATGAGCAAAGTACTTACAGTACATATATGTATATAATATACATACATATATGTTATATACATATATACATACATATATAATATGTATATAACATATATGTATGTGTATTACATATATAATATGTATGTACATATATTACATACATATATAGTATGTATGTACATATATACATATATGTGTAATATACATATATATTTGAGCACCTGTTATTTGAGGCCTGTAATACATATACTCACACACACACACACACATATATGTGTATGTGTATGTATATATATGTACACACACACATACACACGATACATATACTGGATCTGAAAGGAATACATATGATAAGGAATCATCCAGTTCTTTCCTGCTCACCTGACCCCGCATAACTTACAGGTGAATGATCTGGAAATGGAAGAGGCCGTTGTCCAGGCTCGGATGGCCAGACAGCAACAGAGATGTTGCAGCATCTTTTCTGCATGAGATTTTAGTTTCATCTGGAAGAAACCCAAATGCCTAAACTAATGTAAAATTAATGAATGCATAGATGCCTAATATGTTTGTTTTGTGGGTGGTTTTTTTTTACACGTGAAGGAATGAGTTTTATTTTCTATAAAATGTTTGACTCTCAATGACTCATGTTAATCAATTGGCACATTTTCTTTCTTCCCCCAAAACCAAATTGTTAAGAAAACAAGAACTTTAGAACAGGGAAGCTAATTGACTGCATCTGTGCTGTCTGAGTTAGGGGACTAGTCGTGGGCTAAAAGGAGATGGCTGGATGTGACACATATTTGGAAGTAAGGAGTGACTCAAGGACAGAAAGGAGTCTGGGATGAGTAAGTCTTCGTCTCCTGAGTAGCTGAGCCTGGAGAGGGAGGGGAGGATTCTGAGCATGTTGCAGTAAACAAAATTAAGGATGCAAGGAAGTAGAATATGTTTTGTGGCTAACGTAAAAGAGTCGATACATTTGGAATACCCACAGGGCATCTGTATCTGTGTTTGTCCATCTATAAACTATTGGAACTATGTCTGAAATTTCAGAAACATTTGGAAATCTTCTGCACAGAAGAAATAACTGAGGCCATTGAAATGGATGAAGTCTTTCAAAGATCTTAAGTAAGAATAAAATTATTGGGGTAAAGTCGTTGGGGAAGGGGTGGATACAGAAAAAGAACTGTCATACAAGTTATAAAAACAAACTTGGGTGGTTTAATAGAATTGGCATCGTGGGAGAAGTGCATTTCAAGAAGAAGACAACCAACAGTTTCAGATACTCCAAAGAGATCGAGAAAAATGGAAAATAAAAGGTCTCTAGATTTGATCATCAGATTTCAAAATAATTTCAGATTTTTCATTTTATTTGTACAGCATGTCAGAGTTGCCAAGGTCAGAATTTGTTTTTCAGTATTATGCTTTTGGATGTATATGGTGCACCTACATTTTATTAACAAGTATGCTCCAAATCATATCGACACATTTGGGTAGGTTTTGCTCCCTCCTGCATTGTGCGCATGACTGTTGCAAACCTCACCCTCTACCCTTCCTGCTCAGAGTTGACCCACTGCCTACTCCTGAGAGTCAAGTCCGAAGAACCTCCCCGCTTTGCCCCCTTCCTTTTCTGCCTTGCTCTTGGCTCATCCAGCTCCTTCAGGTTCTCTGTTCTTTCTTACTTCTAAATCTTCAACCTCTTCCACGATTCCTTACTTCTACCTGTAAATATGCTCAGGTCTAAATTTTTCTATATAAAGAAGGAAGAAACAAACCCAGAGATTCTATCTTTCCCTCATTTTCCCTCTTTGCCACTAATAAAAAATATTTCCTGCAAAAGAAAGACATATTTTCCATGATTCGTATATCCCCAAATCGTTGCTTATTTCTGGGAAGTTATTTTTTATACTGAATCTAGGGATTAATTTATTTTTGGGTCTCTGGCCACCATTCATTCTCTAACCATCTCTCTTTTTTTGTTTTCTATTTCATTACCCTTAGCGGGGATATGGACAACCTCAACATTGAATGAATATATTCACTCATTGATGAGGAGCAGGAGGAGACAGCATAAAATATGTGAGGATAAAAAAGATAAGAGTTTGAGTGGTGAAATGACATAGGTTTGAGTCAAGGAAGGAGATGGTAGTAACTTCAACAATTACTCATACAATGCCCTCTGTCCGCTCCTCAACAAATGTCTATTGAATACCCATGTGCCAGGCACTTTTCTGGGCGCTAGGGACACAATGGTGAATAAACAAATCCGCAGCTCCCGTGCTCTTAGTGTCCAGCAGACAGAAGTTAATATTTTCCACTGCGGTATATTAATCTTAACTTGTCATTCTCTGGTGGGGGCTAGAGCTCATATCCGTATTTGTAGAGGCAAAGCAAGATGGATAGTGATAACATTCTCTAGGTCAGTGGTTTCAAAATGCTGACCCATGACGGCGCTGGCCAGTGGTGAAACCCCGCGCCTGTGAGGAAAGAAAAAATTAGGAGAACAAAGCCAGAGGGAGCCCATCATGTCAACAGCTGTGCTTTCTGAAATTATATCCTTTCTCTCTATGGAATTAAAATGCACCCTTAATTTTTAAGAATTAATGATGAGAAGAAGTAGACACTTATACTTGGTAAAATAAAAAAAAATTGGCACCAAACTTCTGCCCTTTCTTTTCTTTTAAATTTTACTGATCTATAAATCCCCAACGTCTGGGAATTTCTGTTACAGGATATCTAGGTTATGCAGGAAACACATAGTTTTTTAAGAAAAAGAGGATCTCCCAGTTGGCACAATCCAGGTAGGCTGTTGACAATCGATCCAATTTACCCAATATTTACCCAGCCTTCCACTCCCTTTGCTGGTATTCTGCCAAGCAAACTCACCAGGAAGCTGAAGGGTGCTTGTCAGTAAATCAATTTAATTGTTAATTGTGGCCAGGCCCAAAAATGATCCTGAGGCATCTAAAATCATAGCTGCCACTCTAACCCTAAGGATAAGAGACATCCGCTTAAAAGACAAAATCCAAATGTCCCAAAGGCAAATGAATATAAACGACACCCAGGTTTCCTGAGAAACGGAAGGTCTCGAGCTTTCCAGCTGAACTGTACTTTGCGTTTATCTCTCTGGCTCTTTGTCTTCTATAGCATTTGAAGGAGAAATTCCAAGGGAGAACTCAGTTAAACTTGACTAATTAATTCTTTGTAAAAGCTCGTGGCTCAAGACGGGATGGTTACGTAGAGGCCGCCTGGCCATAGGGTCAACTGGATCCTGTGCTCCTGGTGCAGTCACTTTAGTCGCACACCCTCCCCAAGCCCAGCACCGAGGGGCTGTGCCGGTTTCCCAGGGTTTTCGCAACCAGGGAACTTCAAACAACAGAGGTGACTGTTTCACAAAGCCAAAGGGCATAGGTTCAAAACCAGGCCACTGGCAGGGCCATGACGCCTCAGAAACCTATAGGGGAGAATCCCTCTTTGACTCTTCCCATGTCTGGTGTTTCACTGAAAATCCTGGTGTTCGTTGGCTTGTGGACTCAGCCCTTCAGTCTCTGCCTGTGTTGTCCCAGGACCTTCTTCCCTCACACATCTCTGTCTCTGTGTCTTTTCTCCTTTTCTTACAAGGGCATAAGCCATGTTGGATTAAGAGCCCGCCCTATTCCAGTATGACCTTACTGGAACTAATCACATCTGCCAAGACTCTATAGCCAAATCAGTTCTTAGTCTGAGGGACCAGGGAATACACTTCCACACAGTTTTTCTCGGGGGACGAAAGGACACAGTTCGGCCCGTGACAAGTGCTCAGCCATGAACATGTGAATAAATGACTCCGGAAACTACCACCTGTTAAGACTTTGGCTGTGGGGATGACAGACTTTGAACAAAGAGATGTGTGCTTGTCTTAGTGCTGAATACAGATACAGATATAGATAGAACTAGATGGACAAATATAGGTATGTGTGCAGATATGTTTTAATGTATTTGTAGAGTACATGTATAATAGTAAAAATTATATCACGATGTTGTGTGCTTTCGAAAGGTCTAACACGAATTTCAAAGTAGTGATAATTAAACTTACGCACGCTGCAGATCTCACCCGTGGTCTTACAATTGCTCACACTCGTGAGATCTTTTCCTGATTGCAAGATTCCTTTGGTAATGATGGAAACTGGCTTGCAATGCGACAATTTCCTCTTAAAGCAGTCAAGCATTGCCAAGACCGAGGGCCCTCTGGATAGGAAGTGGCCCCGATTTTAGGAAAGAGGCTCCTTCCTCCTGTGAAAGGAAGAGGCCGTCTCTCTTCAGCTTCTGGCTTGGCAGATCCCTTGAGGGACGACTGAAAATCTAGGAGGAATTTTTACTGATTAATTTTAAAACATAGTTTCTACAAAAAAAAAAAAAAAGCTTCTGTCTCCTGAACTTCGGTTCTGCAAGAGGAAGAACATAATGGGCCCACATTATTACAATCTTGACCTTTCATGGAGAGGCTTAATGAGATGGTGGGAACTTGTTGAGGGCTGTGGGGTCGGTTCTTCAGCTCCTCAGAATGCTGTAGGACTTGGGAGTGGGGTTTGGTGGGTGCCATGGGAGCTGATTCCCGGCCCCCAGTACCTCACTGGCTCTTGGGGGTGCACCCTGGCTCACATGGGTCGCTTTTGCAGTCCAAAGGCCTGGTACTCTTCCCACCTTGCTCTCAGGAAACTTTCTTCCCTCATAACCCCTCCCCATCCCTCTGGTTCACTCAGGTGCCTAAGAGAAGGTGCTAGTTTGAGTCTGTCCTTTGACCCCAGCGAGAATAAATGAAACAGGATGGTTGTGCGTCCTAGCGAGGGACATCCACTTCCAGTGGGCGGCTGCTGTCTGGTGCGCTGCCAGCTCTCCTCGAAACCCCTGGCAGCCTTCCGAGATTAAATGCAGAGCTCTTGAGTAATCTAAACCCAGCAAGAAGTCACTCTCTCAGCAGCAGGCCAAGTGTTCTAGACTGTCATCTTATTAAGAGCAAAGGGAAATTTTGATTTAAAGGAAGACCCTTAATTTTCCAACAAGGAGTGAAAGCAGTAACATTTCTTCTGCCCCCTGCTGATTCCCCACTTTGTAGAAATCTGGCTTCTCTGGGTCTGGATCATTCCTTTGTGCTTGGATATTCTGTCAGAGGCTTTCTTCTCAAAGAGATGTTCCTTAACAAGAAATGCATTGAAGCTGAGGAAGGGAACAAATTGATACGTATTTGTGAGTTTGGCAAAATAAGAAAGATGTATTCTCAGCACACAGTGGTGCACGTGCAGACCTCCCTTGTCCACCACCCCCAATCCACCTCCTCCTGCCCCTTTCTTGGGTCCCTTCCTCTTGCCGCATACTCTGCACCCAGCATCCCCGGGCCGGCCCAGAGGGGAAGCAGTGTGGCTTTCACGAGGCCACAGGGGACACGGGGTTCAGACCTAGACCTGCTCAGAAATACAAATATGACTCCCTGACAGGGAATACTGTTTCAAGGTGGTGTTCTGTATATGACAAAATCTGCATCCTGATATATGCCTCATAATATAGTGCTTTGTGGGTCTTATTACAGTGGATTTTATTTAGTCAATAACCCTGTACAGCACTGTGTGATAATAAATAACTGCAATTTGCATGATATTTTGGGCCATTGGATTTTTTCTTGTTCTACAAGCAAATTGCATTTATCTTTCAGTTTTCTTTTTTTTTTTTTTTTTTTGTCCAAATATCCTACAACTGCTTAAATAAAGACCACTTCAACTTTCAATTTATTACTAACCCTAACTATCACAGCAAGCGGTGTAAGGGCTAAGAAACACGAGCCTCTTCTAAGGGGCTAATGTCTACATTGGATACCATTGTGTGCAGGTGGTGGCTGTGTCTGAAGCATTCCTTTCCCTCAGGAATTGTCTCTGTGCTCAGAGAGCTTGCACCAAGAGGCGAACCTGCAGTGGTGTGGACAGAAAGGGCAGTGGGTGGGTGTCCACCCAACTATGTTGCATTGTTTTAATTAGTTTGCATCTGTGTGTTAGACTCTGAGCATCACAAATGCGGGGACTATATGTGATTATCTTCATCACCCTTGCATTGAGCATCCTGCAGTGCATAGTAAGTGCTCATTGAATTTTGTATAATAAATCAGTGCACAAATAAATGAATGAGAAAATCATTTTGGATTCAATGCTGCCTATCTTGGGCGCCTGTAGTCCCAGCTACTCCGGAGGCTGAGGCTGGAGAATGGCGGGAACCCGGGAGGCGGAGCTTGCAGTGAGTCGAGATTGCGCCACTGCACTCCAGCCTGGGCAACAGAGTGAGACGCCATCTCAAAAAAAAATAAATAAATAAAACAATGCTGCCTATTTATGCAACTTAATACTGGCATACTTCTGGTGGCGATTTTATATTTATAGCAGTTTTTGAAGCATTGCCATAGACTGGTAATATTACATAGGGGTAAGAATATTGGTTCTACCAATCAGTTTCTAAGCTTTCCTTCCTCAGCAAAATGGGAGTAACAACTCTAGCTATTTCTTAGTGTTGTATATGTCCAGTGAAACAATGCATGTATTTATTATAGCGCCACACACGCAGTAAGTGCTTGTTAAATGGAAGCTAATTGGTATCATTATTATTGATGGCTATGATGATATCCTCTCTTCCTATCATTTAATTCTACTCAAATTGTTGATCCATAATGTGTTTAAGGCCCATCTACCTTCATGTTTTCAGTTTAGATTCAGGCAACATCTATCAATGTCAGGCAAAGATCCAGATGGTGAGAACGGAAGAAGAGTGCTTTGTGTGTGTGCTTTATCCCTTAACACTTTGAAAATGGCAAGAGAGGATGATTATTTAGAGCATGTTTACTCTGGGCCAGGCTCTGGGATACTGAGATACTTTATGTATGTCACCCTCTTTAATCTTTATAAAAATGTATTGAGGTAGGCATTATCATCCTCTTATTTTATAGATTAGGGAATTTAGACACAGAAAAGGTATACAACTCATTAGAAGTCACACATCAAGTAAATGATGAATCCAGGCATTCCTGGCCACAAAGTCTGATCTCTTACTGTGTTAGATTAGTGTACCCTTCCTCGTCAGCCTCAGCATAAATGTCAAATTGGTGCATTCACTTCAAGGAGCAATTCAGAATCCTATACACAGACCTCAACGAGGACACAGTAGCCTTGATTTTAGTCAACCACTTCCTCAGGCTAACGTTTCTGTGAATCTCTCTGGGCCTTGTATACTTCTTCTGTAAACTTGGTAGCACAGCAGAGACCGTATCAGGTGAAAGCAGAATGACCTTTTCACTGTCTCATACCTATGATTCTGGACTTGGAATGGGTCACACCTGTGACAAGCATATTAGGATTTATAGTTACCATTTAATTGAAGGGAAATATTTTCTCCCATTCCTGGCTGTCTGAGGCTCTTTGAGTCCCTTCAGTGCTAAAATATAAACCACTAAAACCACCTGTTTACAGTGTTTCCCATCTGTCAGCCAGTGTAACTCCATGTTGAATTGAACAAGAAATTGCTATGGGAATGCACACATCTGAAAGCATAAACAGGTATTTGATATCAATTTTAAATGGAAGCCAAAAAATGTCATTGGTACTTAGTATTTCTTTCCTAAAACAATCCCTTATATGTCTCCAAGCCTCAGAGAAATAGAGAATTTAAGACCTGGAGGAGGCCAGAGGGATCATTTGTCTATAGCCTTCTCGTTTTCCAGATGAACAAAGAGATGGGTTTTTTTTCTCTTTTTCCCAACTGTGTGATATTTTGAAGCTCCCTAGTGGAACAATTTCCCGTCTAGCTAAAGCTTATAGAGTGAGGCCACATGGAGAAAACACTGGGAATTTTGCAGTGTATCAAGAACCCCACAGTGTGCTGAATAGGGCCCAGAGAATAGGCTTACTCTCTGTTTTCTATTAATCAATCAATCAATCAGTCCAACCCAAACACAACACAAAACTTGAAATTAAACATAAAAATTAACAGAGTAGGCCGGGCGTGGTGGCTCACACCTGTAATCCCAGCACTTTGGGAGGCGGGTGGATCATGAGGTCAGGAGATCGAGACCATCCTGGCTAACATGGTGAAACTCCGTCTCTACTAAAAGTACAAGAAATTAGCCATGGGTGGTGGCTTGTGCCTGTAGTCCCAGCTACTCAGGAGGCTGAGGCAGGAGAATGGGGTGAACCCAGGGGGTGGAGCTTGCAGTGAGCCGAGATCGTGCCACTGCACTCCAGCCTGGGCAACAGAGCCAGACTGCGTCTCAAAAAAAAAAAAAAAAAATTAACAGAGTAGCAAGTAATCAGTTCTTGGTGTCTTTGCTGTCATTCTTAGCACCTCTACATGAATAGGACAGCAGACTAAAATGTGAGAATTAGATTCCAATATCAGCATGCAGGAGCTCCCAAGTATCATCTTTTATTTAAGCCTCCTTATATTTTGAAGTTATACCTCGTAGTTATCTAGCTACGAGAATAAAATGTATAAAATCACACCTCTTGGAGGTATTTTCTTTTTATTCACTTCTTTCATTATCAGAAAGATCTTTGCTACAGGGGTGCTGAGGTTAGCCCAAACCTTTGCACAGTGCCCTCTTCTTCAGTAAATGATGGGATATTCTTCTTGCGCTTACAGAAAGGTAATCTTATCAACAATGCTTCCCTAGTTAGAGAGACGGATTGCTGCTCTTAGTGCATATTAACAATATTGTCCATTTCTGGCATGAAATTCAACTCCCATGGCTACTTTGTCTAGCCTGTTAATGTTAGTTTTTGCCTTTGCCTGAAATGGGTAGCAGGTGGCTTCAAGTGAAATTCACAGTGTTCATCATTTTTTTAACCAGAAAAAGAAAAAGAGTAATAAAGTTCAGTCTATATCAATGTGAAAATCTGGGCTGCCTATTGGGGGACAGAATGTGACTAGATCCGTGAGTGGGAAGGTGTCCATGAAATCCCCAGAGTAGCTGTTCTATGTTCTTCTGAAAAGAAGCACCTGTGGCTCTGAGGTTCTTTGAGGAGAGTCCTTTCTCCCTGTTGCGTCATATACACCTGCTTTCTGCAGAGTGTCAGAACCCAGGTTTCTTTGTTTTTTGTCTGTTTGTTTGTTTCACTCTCAGGGAATTTCCAGTTTGCGATTTGATCCGTTCAGTGGCTCCCATATTTGGTGGTATGATTAAAAATGCCAGCTACATGGAGCATTTAGAGCTCAGAGATACCCTTCTTCCCAGAGAAGTGTAGCGCCACTCTTAGACATAAAGAGGCTTTCCTAATTGAAGACCTTGAAGGGTCTTTGTTGCATCTCAGACTCCCCACCTGAACCTGTAGATCTTACTGTCTCTATGAAGAGGTGGAATATTGTTATTTCCAGGTGTCCTGGAGCACACATCCAAGAGGTACCCCTAGAATTGTGCATGAACATGATATAGTTGGTTCTGCATTTTACAATGGAGGTAAGTCCTTGGGACCAATGTTTTCTACTATAAGTCAAAACAGTATGATGCGCAAAACCTGCCTTCAGAGAAATGTGTGCATTACTTAGCAGTTTCACTTCATTCTATGTTATAGGAAAAATTATCTACTCGTATGGTACTCAAAGGTCTTCTATCTCTATTCATGCTAAGCTATTATATATGAAATCTATAAATTCTCCTTTATAAGATGATGAATTTAACTTGCTCGATACTAATCATAGTTTTGGAAACAGTTTCTAGTGTATGCATTACCTAAAATTGTTAATCTACGGTTTTGCACTTTTTCCTGTCAATCTATAATTAAATCATATGAAAACATACTGATTTTACATCATTATAATAAAGGTGTATTCTGATATCTCTGATGACTATGGCTTCCTAGCATTCATTATTTAATTGCTAGACATTTTATTATCAGCTCATATGGTGTTATCTAAATTAATTGTGAACTTTAATATATTTGTATCTAAAAAGAAAATCAGTTTTCTCCTCGTAAAGTAGACTCAGAAAGCTGAATAGGCGAATTTTATGCTAACAACCTAATATCCTCTTGCAGTTAAGAACAGAATCAGAATGTTTACGGAAACATCCCTTTTGGTTATTTATCAGAGCTCTTGAATTGTGATACTGTTCTATCAGTTGCAGGAGGTGACACATGTTTTATTCAACTGTTTGGTGACTGGATTTCTAAATTAATGTCAAGACAGAAAAGTCAGTGGGATGGAAGAAGTTTTCCTGAAATGTGGTCTGAATATCCAGGGCTGTTCCCTTTGGCCATGAAGGATTGCTGGAAATCCTTGGCTGGGACTAGGAAAGACAGAAAGGGAAAAACATAGTCAAGGGAGAAGTCAGGGCCATTATTATATCAATGGATGGGGAGGCTGGGATCACACAGAAGGAACTGTACCTATTGGATGAACTAGAGAAGGAGTGTATTAGTCTGTTCTCATGTTGCTAATAAAGACATACATAAGACTGGATAATTTATAAAGAAAAGAAGTTTAATTGACTCACAATTCCGCATGGCTGGGGAGGCCTCCCAACCATGTAGAAGGTAAGGAGGAGCAAAGTCACATCTTACATGGCAGCAAGCAAGAGAGCGTGTGCAGGAGAACTGCCCTGTATAACATTATCAGATCTCATAAGACTTATTCCCTGTCTCGAGAACAGCACGGGAAAGACCCATCCACATGATTTAATTACCTCCCACCAGGTCCCTCCCATGACACATGGGAATTATGAGAGCTACAACTCAAGATGAGATTTGGGCAGGGACACACCCAAACCATATCAGGGAGTTACAATTTAAAAGGCAGAAGGCAGTCATATTCTACCATGGCTCACAGAAAAACAATTACTTCATAAAATTCCATTATATTTAATACCAACAAAGAAAATACATTCAGTGAGTGCCTGTTATGATGCAGATACCAAATTAAGAACTTTATATACTTACCTCACTTAATCTTCACAGTAGATATGCAAGGAGGATTTGATTGTCTCCATCTTATAGGTGAGAAAACTGAGGCTCAGAGTGATCAGAAAACTTACCCAGGAGCACATGGCTGGAATGTGGCAGAGGTGGGAAATTGAATCGTTTCCATTTTATACCATCGATAAAAATTACTGAGGCTCAAGTCTGTAATATAATGTTAATCTGTACAACTCTGTAGCAATACTAAGCGTAAGGCTTAGAGAGACTGTAACTTGGTCCAAATCAAACTGCGAGTAAATTGCAGAGCTGGGATTGGAGCCAAGGTCATTTTAATTCCAAAACGTACACTCTTTCCAACACATTGCATTCCACTGCCTACAAAGTCCTTCCTGTTATACTAAACAGCCTCTCTAGGGAAACAAACAACTATTTATCTGCCCAAGGTGCCGAATCATAGTTCTGCCTTTAAGATAGACAGCATAGGGCCGGGCGCGGTGGCTCAAGCCTGTAATCCCAGCACTTTGGGAGGCCGAGACGGGTGGATCACGAGGTCAGGAGATCGAGACCATCCTGGCTAACACGGTGAAACCCCGTCTCTACTAAGAAATACAAAAAACTAGCCGGGCGAGGTGGCGGGCGCCTGTAGTCCCAGCTACTCGGGAGGCTGAGGCTGGAGAATGGCGTGAACCCGGGAGGCGGAGCTTGCAGTGAGCTGAGATCCGGCCACTGCACTCTAGCCTGGGCTACAGAGCGAGACTCCGTCTCAAAAAAAAAAAAAAAAAAAAAAAAAAGATAGACAGCATAGGAGATGTATCTTGAAGATCTTTATCTGTCCAAAAATTGACAGGCAAGTCTCTGAGATAAAATTTAAAAGGTGGCTTCCATTTAGACATCTCACCTGCCCTGAGGACATCTCATCACATCCGTTATTCTGTGCTGGGTAAGCTCTCCAGCACAGAAAAATCTATTAGGATGGGATTCTAATTTAAAGCAATAGCATATGCCATGGTATTATCCACATTGTTCTGGCTTGGAATGTTAAAGCTTGCTAGTTTAACTCATACTTTATACTCAACCCATCCCCATTCCCTTGGACTGTGTGTGCACGCATTTATCTTACCCACTAGATCGAAAGCTTCCTTAAGACAAGAATTGTCTCCAACATTCCTCTCTCCTGATGTTGCATTCTCTAGGACATGAAACAGGAAGTTGCAGTAGCAGAGATAGAAATGCCCATCGGACTTTCAAGGCACATTTCACCCAGAGCTGATCAAGGGATAGGTAACGCCAATATATCAGACCCTGCAGTCATTTAATACATATTTATTGAGATCCTAATACATGCCAGATAGTGTTCTAAGTCCCGATGATTAACCACTGAGCAAGACGGATGTGAGTTCCTGACCACACACTTTAGTGGGAAATACCAAATGGTAGTGACAACAACATGGTATGATGAAGATTGGGACGGGTAAGAACAGTGTGTATTCTGGGAGGAAATGTAATCTGGATTTAGAGACCAGGGGAAGATCCTTGAGGGAACGTCTAAGGGGAGCTCAAAAGGATAGGTGGGAGTCATGAAAGATTGGGGGTCATGGAGGTTGGTGAGGGCTCCCAGCTGCAGGGACAGCATGTTCGAAGGAGTGAACATGTGCAGGAGAATGGGGTAATCAAAGAGTTGAAAGTTCTTTCTGGATGGAGCCAAAGTGTGTGGTGCTGGGGAGGGGTTGAAGGAGGCAAGCATTGGAAGCCACCTCAGTCCCTTCCCTAAGTCCTGGTTCTTGCATAAAGACTCATATTCTCTTGTCTGTTTCTTTAACAAAACAGGTTTGTTTGTTTTTAAAGACTTGGGATTGGTTACCCTGACTTGGGATTTAATGTCTATTTTCTTGACATTTTTTTCCTAGTGTTGCTATCAAATTGCTATTTTGATTCTTGGCCTGTGTGCCTCATTTTCTCCATCCACTTCTCCTTTTGTAAACGGAGGTCTATTAATACTTCATTCACAGTGAAGTTGTTGGGACTAATTACCCGATGCCTGCAAAGCCATCTGAGACGATTGGCTGAGAGATGTGCCATGAAGTCTCACTGCTTCTCAAAAGCCCTGATTGCTTCCGGCACATTTCCCCTTCTGTTTTTGCGGGACTGCAGCAGCAAATTATCCCAGTGCCTGTTTTCCCAGAGTCTGTTACTCACTCATCTGACACCTGGGAGGAGCGCCGGCAGCGTCTGTGGTACTCAGCCTGACTCCTTCAGACACATCTTCACTCCCAGACGGGAGGAGGGATGCCGAGCCAACCCCACTGTGATGGGGACACAGCCCCAACACTAGCTTCCGTCTTGTTTCAAAAATAATCAAATCCCGCTTTCTCTTGCTTTCAGGGACGTTATGTTCTTTAGCACTTGTCAGAAACAATTAATGGTAAGTTTCTTTCCCTACCCGTTTTCAGAGGAGAAATTGATAGTAAATATCCATTCCTCTCTCCTGATGTTGCGTTCTCTAGAAGGAGAGAAAACAGGAAGTTGCAGTAGCGGAGATAGAAATGCCCATCAGACTTTCAAGACACATTTCACCCAGAGCTGATCAATGGATAGCTAACGCCAATATATCAGACCCTGCAGAGCAGAACCTGGTATGATGGCAGATTCTTTGCTATGTGTCTGTGTCCCCACACCCATTACCCTGAGTCAGACATTGCTAGCTCATTCACCATCCCACACCCCTTCTTCCTCACTATGAACCTCCAAGTTAGTCCAAGTATGAGTGGTTTCAGGAAGACGAAGCGGCAGGGAGATGTGACGCTTGGGGACTGACCCTCTCTCTCCACTTCTCTCTGGCAGCTGGTCACAGAACTGCTCTATGTCCCTCTCCTCCAGAAAGTCACCATGTGTCACACCATTTCACTGTCCCACTCCACTCCCACTATGTAGCGAGTCATCAAGGACCTGAGGCCTCTTGGTAGGACCCTGGCAGTTTAAAATCTCCAAGCTTTACCTCACTCCCAGGTCTAGTGCAGACAAAACCACTAAACCTGTAAAGGTGGTAGAAGAACTCTAACATATAATTAACTAAAGGGTCTATTCCATGCAGCAAACATTAGAATCCTCCCCCCGAAAGTACTTAGTTTATTTAATGATCTATGCCCTATTTGTGATTATGACATACCGATGACAGGTGTATAACCATGTACATTTTATTAAAAACCACTGTGTGTATTTCTCTCTGCTGATTTGCAAAAAGCCCTGTGAATTAGGTAAAGGAGGTATTATTATAAAGTTGATTTAGAGTTGAGGAATCTGAGGTCTGCACTTGCCTCTAAGTGCTCTTATACAATTGTCATATGTGCTCTAGTTTCTCATTGACACCAGTGTGTTAGTCCACTCTTGGTTCCTTCAAGGGTAGGTGTGCATTCACCAGGTGGGACTGTGGGGCAGACCAGACAAGGACCTAGAGAAGGGCCTTTTGTACCAGGAGTTCACATGTCTGTGCTGGGTGCAAGGAAATGGTTGGGAGTTCTCAAGTTAGCCTCACTTGTAAGACTGCAACGCCTTCTGAACACTTCCCTCTTGAGAATTCACTAAGAAAGGCTTTGATTGTATTTGTCAGCTTCATCAGGCCCAGGAGATGAGAGCATGCTCTTGTTCCTGAAACCATAGCATTCTGTCCTGCATGTAATACTTTGCAATATGGTGCTCCCGTCACATTTTTCCGCAGCATCAGTGCTTCCCCTGGGAATTCCTTTCCTTCAGGTATTAACTTGCCTCGGTCCTTGCCTTTATTCTTATTCCTCTTGTTTCTCTGACTTTACATTTCATGCACCTGCCATTCTCAGCAACTGAAATGGTTGATTTTTCTTTCTGTTTTTCAATATCAATATTTTTACTTTCAGTGGGTTTTTTTTAATTGTTTTTAGAGTCCAGGAAGGGAGAATAAAATAGAAAGATAAAAACAAAAGATAAAATAATATCCCTTCACTGTTCCATTTTAAACGTGACATCAGGAGCTTTGACAGCAGCCTGTGTAATGGGAATTGTCCCTGGGTCCCAAAACTGAGCCTGGAGAACTTTTACACAACAACTCCACATTTAGTTTGGAAAGCAGCAAGGCTAAAATACATGGCAGATTTTTGGAGTGGGGAATGAAAAGAAGTATGCCATTATTTTTTTCTAGTTCCTGCTATCTCTTTCTGAGTGACTCTTTCTGTGGCAGCTCAGCAGAATCTACACACCCACATTCTGTCCTTGCGTCACACCCCTGGCCAGTTGTCCATTAGTGGTGGGAGTTTCATTCAAAACACACGCCTTTCATGAGAAAGAAGTGAGGACCCAGTGCATAGTAACTACAGTTACGCATCGCTTAACGATGGGGATGCATTCCAAGAGATGCACTGTTAGACAATTTCATCATTGTGCAAACACCATAGACTGCACTTACACACACCTAGAAGGTACAGCCTACCACACACCTAGGCTGTAGCGTAGAGCCTCCTGCTGCTAGGTTACACACTCTACAGCACTCCTAGGTTACACACCTGTACAGCAGTGACTGTATTGAACACTAGGCAACTGTAACACAATGGTAAGCATTTGTGTATCTAAACATAGGAAAGGTAAAAATACAGCATAAAATCTTACGGGGCCACTGTTGATATTCTGTCTGTCGTTCACTGGGCCATCATTATGTGATGCATGACTGTATTTGAGTGTCTGTTTCTTTACACAACTTGTTTAATTAAGTTCCTGCAAATAGTTCTGTACAATAGAGGATATTATCTTTGATCATCTACATTTTAAAGAAAAAAAATGAGGGTTCAAAAAATTAGGTTATTTCTGTGGGGTCACATAAGTGGTAAATGTCCCAGCCACAGTCCACCCATGCCCACTTGTTTACAGATTCTGTGCACTTTCCTTTGCATGACCACTCCTCTGCTTGCATTACTGGTTTGGGATAAGGTTAAATGGGGCATCTGATCTTTTATTCCCAGAAGTCTAGGGTCTCTTCCCCAGCTCTCTCTATGTATTTTTCCTGGACATCGCTGATCTCGGGATGCCTCACTGGCACCCCACTGGTAGTGGCGTGAGTATCCTCATGCCACTTTCTGCTGCTGGGATCTCCTAGGGGCATATCCACCTGCGAGCCTGCACGCTCTTCCTGGGGACTCCACCGTCAGTTGCCCTTGGCTGAAATGACCCTCTAATACTCTGCATATGTCATTCCCACTCCACAGTCGGGATATCCTGGAAGTACATCGAAGAACTTTCCAAAAAGAACTGGATAGGAAGCCCCAGAAGAGGGCTCAAGGTATTCATAGAACTGGCGAACAAGGCAGTAGGTGCGGTGGAAGGGCGTCGGGCCATTGATGCAGGCGTGAATCCACCTGCCGGCTCCCTGCTGTGTGATTGTAGGTGCAATGACAACTCACCCAGCCTCAGCACCTTCCTCTGCAGAATGGATCTAACATCTGATTTCCCATCCCATGGCGAGAGTTAAAGGAATGCCTGTTAGGTGGTGTTAGGCCCCAGTCTCTCCATTTTCCTCATTCTTCTTTTTCCCTATACCACAAACACTTCATGCTCTGCAAATTATATGAAAATTACAGCTAATATTTACTGAGTGCCTCCTACACCCAGGAATGTTTCTAAGCATTCTAAATGCATTCGCTCATTTAATCTGGAGAACAGATTTTTGAAGGGAGGCTCCCATTACTAACGAGATTTTATGGAAAATGGAGGCATTGTTTTCACCACACACAAAAACGACAAATACGTGAGATAATGCATATATGTTCATGAGCTTGATTTAGGTAAGCCACAATATATACTCTATCAAAACATGCTGTGCATCAAAAGCGTATGTAATTTTTGTCAACTAAAAGTAATTATTTTTTCAAAAAGAGAAAGAAAATTCAGGCAAAGAGTAGTAAAGTCACTTTGCTTAATGTCAGGTAGCTGGAGACACCCACAGCAAGGCAGGATAGGAACAATGGTGCCCAGATGAGATCAAGGACATCCGGACCCTCCAAGGCAGGCAGAGGCTGAGAGCAGTGAGTTAACTGAATGACTGGGTTGCCCGGCACAGCCCTTGCTCCTGCCTGCTGCATTCCACTGGAACCACCGCTCAGTCAGAAGCACACTCTGAGGGTGCCGCTCACAGAAGAGGGCCATTGAAGTAGAGGAGAGCAGAATAATTTATTTCTTCTCTCCCCGCCTCTCCTCCCCTCTCTCTCTTTCTCCACCCTCTCTTCCTTCGACCAAATGTTATTGTGCATCTATTATGTGTTGTTCCTTTATACACCGAAGATATGACAGTGAACAAAAATGATGAGAGCTCACCCATCCCAGAGTCGTCTGGGAGACAGGACTAGGGTGAAAGTGCTTCCAAAGGTAGAGATGGATGCAGACCATGTGCCAGCCTCACCACTGTTTCCTCTGATGCCAGCTGAGCAGAGGTGAAGAGAGCATGGTTCTGTTGAACATGGAGCCACCGAAAGTGTTTCAAATTAGAACACAAGACTGGAAAGATAGGGCAGGGACAGACATTCCAGTCTCTAAAGGAAGAGAGAGCTACAAGACCGGTCAATCAGATAATAGCTCAGACAGTGGACACTTTAGGAACGGAGAGGAAGTTTCCTTATTCGAAGATCCAAGAAGTGGCTATATTTGGATGTAACCGAGTCTCAGGCCTGGGTCCCACACCCAAAAGCTTTCTGTGCATTTGGCAGTGGCTCTAATCTGAAACTGTATCAGGGGATATAGCTTGAGCACTTGATTTGATATCCAAAAGCAAGTAAGAAGATAGTTTCCGAACACTTGTTTTGTTATGCCAAGGAAGTTAGATGGACAAAAGAACTGACCTTATAATCCAAATGGAGCTGGTAGCCAGGTCACCTGAAGCTGTGCTTTGGAGATGCCAGAACAAAAAATTAGTGTTCCAGGAAGTCCTCTGCTTCTGTCCTCCACCTTTTTTGTTTCTCTTCTTCTTAGTCTGTTTCAGAAAACAACAATCTATGTACTAAGGCATCAATGAAGAAAGTAAGTCTTTTTACTCTTAAAGCAGGTGAGCTCAGGGAAGCAGAGTACATGGATTCCAGATGTGGTCATGGCAACTGAAACCTGGCTGTAGCCATCAGCTCAGGCTGAAATTTCAGTCATTCTTGACTCCTGATGTGCTTCTGATTTAATTTAATTTTTAGTTTCATTTAATTTTTAGTTTTCTTCTGCCCGGGTCTTGAGGTTTCAAATGGATTATCCAGATTTCAAATCCAAAGCCCGCCAGGCCCTGCTGTTCCACTGCAGTTTTTTTCTTGAAAAAAAACTTAGATCTTAGATCTCCACTCCCACTCCCATACCCTACATTCAGTCCAGATGCAAATCCCAGAGCTCCACCTTCAACACCTTTGCAGACTGCACGTCCTTGTCAGTACCTATACTGTTGGCACTCTGGTCCAAGCCACCCTGCCTGGATTTCTGCAATAGCCCCCTGGTCCCAGCCTCAGACCCTCTCTAGTCAGGTCTCAACACAGTAGCCAGTTTCCAAATGTGCACCATGTCATCTGTTACATTTCTGCCTCATTTTGAGTAAGAGCCAGAACTTTGAGCATGGCCTCCAGAGCCCTACTGGATCTCCCTCCCCCGGCTTCTCACCTCCTTCCACTCACTGGCCCCAGGGCACAGCTACCTCCTTCTTCAAATTTGCCCAGCATGTTTCTGGACCTTTGCAATTGCTCTGTCCTCTTCCTGAAACTCTGTCCCCTGAGAGCCACAGGACTCACTACTATATTTTGGGGGTCGTTGCTGATCCACCTGTTATATAAAATCACATCCCTAGTCCCACAACTCCCCATCCCCTCTTTCTTGCTTTAGTACCCCTGCCCATATATTATTTATTCAGATTGATTTATCTATTTGCCTCTTGTCTGTCTTTCTTTTCATTTAAATGGAAACTCTATAAATACAGGGATGTTGTCTGTTATGTTCACTACTGTATTCCCAAATCTGAGACCAGTGGCTAGACATAGAAGGTGCTTAGTAAATATCTATTGAATGAGTAAATACAAAAAAAAGTTCCCAGGGCATAAAGCATTGATTGATGGCCTCTTTATCTCATTGTATCCCTCATTTGCCCTTGGTTTTCTCTCAGGCAAGATAAGATTTGTTTAATAATTAACATTCTATTTTTTACCATAATTCTATTTTTTTAAAGTATAATTTCATTTCTACCATTCTCTCAATTTTGCATCAAAGATTGAGGGAATTAATTTGTTCTTACCAAATAGATTGAGGCTTTTGTGCTTAGATGGAAATACTTGGGATTTTCATCACATTGTGTTTCTACATCTCAGATTTCAAGGACAGGCCTGACTTTGAATGTCAGATTTTTACAAGAAGAAATATACTGTTCTGGGTGGCCTAGCAGGGGTGAAAATCATTCACTTTGTAACCTCACTGCTGGGGTACAAATCTTAGCTCAGCCAGTTACAAACTGTGTGGCCTTCAGGAAATACTAAACCTTTCTTTGCTTTAGTCTTTACTTCTAGAAACTAGAGAAGGTGAATGATGGGGTTAATAATAGAAGCCCATAAATTTGAATTGAGAATTAAATGGATTCACACTTGAAAAGTAGTTAGAACTCATCCTAACTTATGAAAATGTTTATTTATAAAAACAAAATGATACCCTTCGTTTTCCTGTCTCTGGAACCATGAGCAAGTCATTTCCTGTCACTGCACCCCGATTCTCCTCCCAATAAAATGAAGGGGAAGGTAGGAAAGATTGAATAATTTCTGACTGTGATTTTATCCACTCTAACTTTCAAAGTCTGAGGTGAGGCTGTCTCAGAGCCAGGAAGACAGATTTTGTGCTTCTGATTTAATTTAATTTTTAGTTTCCTTCTGCCCGGGCCTTGAGGTTTCAACTGGATTATCCAGATTTCAAATCCAAAGCCTGCCAGGTCCTGCTGTTCCACTGCAGTTTTTTTCCTGAAAAGCAGAGCGGATGCCCAGGAAACATTCTAAGAAGCCTCTGGGGAGATCTCTGGGCAGGCAGGGGCAGGCTGGGTGGCCCCCTGGGCTGTGAGGGCTCCTGGCAGTGCTGGGAGTAGCTGGGGGTACTTAAATCTCCAGAACCATGGGTGGGATTGGGAGGGGCCGTGGTGACAGAGTGACCTGTGCCCCAGGAGGCCTTTGCAGAAGTCTTTATCAGCAGTCCCCAGTGACCCAGCCCAACAAACGCTCAGGAAGGCAACTGGCAACCGTGACCTCTCAATTAAAGAACGGAACTCAAATTTCCATGCTCAGGAAAACCTCCTGTAGAAGCTCAATCATCGTAACCTCTGGTGGACCTTCTTGTTCAAAGTGACAATGCATTCCTTGCCACGCCCTAAGGTGATGAAGAGAGACTGTCTGTAGCTCACGTGCCCATCGGCACGCCTTCCCATCTTCCCTCACCCGTGCCCTGCCACCAATTCTCAAAGAGTTGAAGATTATGCTTGTCCATAAAGCTCAGCTTGTAGAGCCAGTCTTTCCTACCACGAAAATGTGTTTGTTAGCTCCTGACATCCCCTATTCACAGAAATAAAAAGATCTTTGCCACTCTGTACTGGCTGCTTTGTGTGTGGCCTTCCAAAACTGGATGTTGTTCATGAGCTAGGACCAGCAGGAAATGTCAAGCTATCCTCATCTTTGCCCTTGGTGCCGGTGACTTGCCTGCACAAGCTATGGCAAGGGGACCCCAGGGAGAGGCTCCAGGACGTGTCACTGTTTGTGGCTTGTCGTGCCAGCAAGAGAAGAGAAGGGCTATGAGCCCATGCTGAGCCACCTGAAATTCTCAGCAGCTGACTACCATCACTTCTTAACTCAACCCCAGATACAATCTTAGAATAAATTTGAAGGCCAATAAGCTTCTCCAGTAATAGGTAGATTTAATGGTCTTGACTTTGTATTTTCTAGAAGTTGACTCCAAGGTGTTCAGCTACGTTGATCTCCTGGAAGAAACTAAAAAAGAAAAAAGTAAGATAGAAAGACAAGGAAGGTGAGAAAAAGGAAGAAATAGGGCATCTGGCATAGACTGGATGCTCAATAAATGTTTACTGGATGGTGAATGAATGGTTGGCATAAGTCATAACAAGATTGTTATCGATGCCAGAATGGGACCGACACAGCCTCCTTTGAGCACTGAGGAGACAAGATATGTTGCAACAAAAGGAAGAGAGGGCACTGAGAATTAGACACCTGAGTTCTTTTTTTTTTTTTTTTTGAGACGGAGTCTCGCTCTGTAGCCCGGGATGGAGTGCAGTGGCCGGATCTCAGCTCACTGCAAGCTCCGCCTCCCAGGTTTACGCCATTCTCCTGCCTCAGCCTCCCGAGTAGCTGGGACTACAGGCACCCGCCACCTCGCCCGGCTAGTTTTTTGTATTTTTTAGTAGAGACGGGGTTTCACGGTGTTCGCCAGGATGGTCTCGATCTCCTGACCTCGTGATCCGCCCGTCTCGGCCTCCCAAAGTGCTGGGATTACAGGCTTGAGCCACCGCGCCCGGCTGACACCTGAGTTCTAATCTCAGTTCTGCAGCTGTCTAATAATATGTGTGACCTCTGGAGAAATCACTGATGGCAAAAGAACTCAGTGTTCCCATCTGTAATATGATGGGAGTCAAAGAAGACAATGTCCTAAATCCTGCTAATTCTAAGAGCTGTTTGTTCATTGCTGCACTCAACAAACACTCATTGAGTGTGTATGTCTTCTAGACTCTGAGAATAGAAAAGGGAAGAGGTTAAGGTGTTTAGAGATGCTCTCAGCCATGTGGACACAGTACTGTAGCTCAGTGTGTAAGAACTTTAATAGCATAAGCTCCAGGGGCCACAGAAGCAGAGGGAGGCCTGGGCATCTATGGATGAAGCAGCCACACAACCCAGTTTGTGGTACAGGTACAGAAACAACCGACCGTAATACAGTGTGATTCCTATTATTAGGGAGGCATGTTCCATGAAACTATGGCTTTGTTTCAAATCACAGTAAAATGAGAATCGTCCTACAGGGCTGCCTTTCTCAAAGAATCGCCCTTTAATTTAAGAACTCTCACTCATTTCTAAACACTTGGACTCCTATTCAGGACTAACCTTTTCTTGCACAGTTTTGAAATTATAGGTCATTGAGATAGAAATACAACTTACTGAGACAGAATTCTAAATGCTTCTTTCATACCTGGTTTTGTCCACTTCAGTTATCAAAAATCTTGACTTTAACAGTTAAGTAGGACAGTGGTGTTCTGGAGTGGACCCAGGTAGAGTGCAAGGAGTTGATTGTTAAATATTTAGGAATTTTGCAAGACAATTAAATTGTTGGTAACATAAGATTGGCCCTGGCAGTAGTTTTTACCCCCCACAGAAATCAGTAAACACTGTAAATCAGAGCATTCTTCTTGTTTTTTATTTTGTTTTGTTTTGTTTTAACTGTAGAGCTGGTCTACCAGCCCACCACTGGATAGAACTCACATGGTTCAGTTAGCAGTTAAGAGAATTTACCTGGAGGAATTTTTCACAATGAATGTTTAGAGAATTAAGGCAATGCATGATAATATTACAGAATACCAATCACTCCCAAACTGCATACTTTTAACTGTATTTGTATGTAATCTATGTCATTATATTTTATTACTTTCTAATTTAAAGCTATTTATGTGCTTACTTAAATACATTGATTTTTAAGGGAACTTTTGTGACAGCTGTAAATGGGAAAAAGAACACAGAACCTCTTAGTCTATAATAAATTGTGATAAATGAATAACTTTAAAACAATCCCACCATATATCACCTAAAGTCATCCCACATACTTCTAGAAGTGTGTATAGTACACAATAAAGGTTATAAAATAAATTCTTGTCATAGTCTCCAGTGTTTTTTCTCTAAGAAATAATCATAGCAAAGGTTATGGTACATTTACTACGAATGAGGCATTACTATATTACATACACATTATTGTACATACAATTACATACACATTAATATAAGTGCATTAGTTACATAGATTAACTCATTTAATCAGTGTAAAACATCCTACAAGGAAGGTATTATTATATCCCAGTGTTACACGTAAGAAAACTGAAGCACAGAGAGTTTAAATAACCTGCCCAAGGTCAGTGGCAAAGCCCAGATGAACTCCAGACAGTTGGGTTCATGAATCCGTGCCCTTCTTCATTATACTTCATCACTGCAATGGCAACTCCCATTGAAACTAAAAATACATACAATGCTCGAGTTCCTTCAGGACTCCTAAACTTTGGAAAACATTAGAAGCCACCCCAATGAAACAAAATCCATTTATATAAGAGTATAAATTTGTGATAAAGTTATTACAGCGTTAGCCACCTTTGTAGCAAAAATAGTGAATGTCCACTATTAGGAGGATGACGGAATGAATTAGGTTACACCTACACCATGGAATATTAAATAGTCTTTAAAAATAATGAATGCAAATTACACCAGAAACTTGGAGAGATTTCCATTGGTATCATTGTAGAAGAGCAGAAAAATGCATACAAAACATGTATAATAATCTCATTGTTAATAAAGTATACATTGAAAGTGTCCCTTCTACTGCCAGCCATAGGAGTTTTAAGCCTTAAAAGTGCCTGCTCATCTAGTAAAGTGTGAAGGGATAGCTGTTTAGTTTGTATTTCCCACTGCTGGTGAATATGAACAAGATTCCATATACCAGCTTGCCATTAGTATTTGTTCTGAGAATAAGCCTTTGCAAATTTTTCCTTGCTTATTAATCCCCTCTTTTTAATTTACAACAGTTTTGTTTTTCTTCTTCATTTTTGTGTGTGGCCTCTTCTTTGCAATCCCCCAATCCAAAAATGTTTTATTTGTCTTTTGGCTTTGTTATACATTTTTTATATACAAAATGTTTTATTTTTTATGGTATAGTCAAATATGCTTCTCTCTTTTTTTTTTTTAAAAGCTGCTGGATTTTTTTTTTCCAGTCTCAGGTCAAAAGTGGGGAAAGAAGGAAAACCAAATAAACCCAAATAAAACCTCGACTAGAAGTGTCTTCCTAGCAAGACTTGGAACCTAAAATTATTCCCCATGTGTGCCATGCCCTGACCTTCCCTGTAAAACATCATTAAATCTCTCCAGACAACAGGACTGGAGACATTTCTATTTAAGTGTTTTATACCCCAGTTTTGTGCTTCTCACTTTAATTCCTGTTTATTACCAGCCCATGTAGGCACTGGGAGGGCTTCAGGGCCAGAGAGTGAGGAGGAAAAAAGGGTGGCAGAGGGAGTTGAGTTACATTAGTGTACTGATGGCACAGCAACCCCTTGTATGTTATTATCCAAATTAGTGGGTATTAGGTTCTATTTAAAGCTTAAATCTTCATTATCTCCTACTACAATGGTGGATTTAAAAAATCTAGCACGTCTTTGAATCAAGGTAGAGCCTTAGTTTGGCTTTCCTGCCTCTTATTTGGTCTGTTTGCCCAATTCTTCCCTTTTTTTTTACTCAGTGTTTTATTTAATGGGTTTGTCAAATCTACATTCAATTTAACTTTTCTCATGAAGATCCCCTGCGACCTCACAAAGTCGTGGAAGGATGACTGTTTCTCAGGTTCCCCTCTGGGTGCCCCATCTCCAGCGCTCTCCCCTGCAAACTCGACTCCCTCCAGCTGTTACAACTGCCCAAGTTGAAAGCTGTCCATTTACATTTGACTCCTCTCTCCTTCGCCCCAACACAATTTAGACATAAATTCAAATGCCGTCTACAAAGACATCTGCAATAGCTGTCTCCTCCTCCAAATATTGTCTGCTCAGGGTCTCTTGATGTCACCTTCATCTTCTTTGGCCTGAGTGATCATAATGGAATCAGCACCAAGCCCATCCTGCCAAAGCTGTCTTTCCAGAGCATACCTTTTGCCTTCCCACGTTGAAGCACCAGTGCTTAAAGGATAAAATCCTTGGCGTGGTACCCAAACGCCTTTGTTTTCTGATCCAAAACTACTTTTGCCACCTTATCCTGACTATTCACATAAATTATTTGCAGTACCCTTGTGGGATGCATGTTTGGTAGCTGTGTGAACCAGGGGAGAAACTCACGCCCTGCTCTCTCTCATTGTGTAGTTCTTTCTGGGACTGCATTGCCCTTCCTGCTGCCCAAAATGTGCTCCCCCTTTCCCTTGGAGTCTACGTCCTTGTCATCATTCGAAGCCCAATTCAAGTGTCATCTGCTCTCTGAATATTCCCTGAGGATCATAGTCAAAATGAATACCCCCTGTTTTGATGCCCCTTTGTACTTTTTAATACCCCGATTCTAACATTTGCATTTATCTTAGAGAATTGAGGTTCTGCTATCTCTTGACTAACTGCGTGTCTTTGAAGATAGGGCCAGCATCACTGTCATCTTTGTCAATTTTGTCCGTAGGAGATTGAAAGTAATGTTCCCTGATATATGTTTGCAGAAACAAGAAGGAAGGAAGAAAGGAAGGAAAGAAGGAAGGAAGGAAGGGAGGGAGGGAGGGAAGGAGGGAGCAGGAGAAGGGAAGGGAAAGGAAGGGAAGGGAAGAGAAGGAGGGAAAAAAGGAAATTTATGCTCACCTTAAACAATGCTTCCATGGACTGCACTTAGCTTGTTTGTGTCTTGTTTCCTTGTTTTGTTTTACTAGTTTGTTTATTTTCTTATTTATTTTAAGTGATATAATAGCACTTTTAAACTGGCTGTGGAAGGCTGTTTACAAGGTTTATTTGTGATGAATATTTAAAATGTGACTCACAGGCCAGGTGCATTGGCTCACGCCTGTAATCTCAGCACTTTGGGAGGCTCAGACGGGTGGATAGCTTGAGGTCAAGAGTTCGAGACCAGCCTGGCCAACATGGTGATCCCTGTCTCTACTAACAATACAAAAACTAGCCGGGCATGGTGGTGCATGTCTGTAATCCCAGTTACTTTGGAGGCTAAGGCAGGAGAATCACTTGAACCTGGGAAGCAGAGTTTTCAGTGAGCCACGGTTGCACCGCTGCACTCCCGCCTGGGTGACAGAGGAAGATTCTGTCTTAAACTAAACTAAAATAAAATAAAGTGTGACTCGCACTGCCTATATGAAACTCATAGGAAGACCCCAAAAGAGTACTCATCATTAGCATCATTAATCACGTGATCACTTCTATTTTTATTAATTACAGTTCTGATTCCAAGGCATGCTAACTCCTTTATAAAGGAGAAAGATTATTTCCTTTTTTTGGGGGGATGGAGTCTCACTCTGTCGCCCAGGCTGCAGTGCAATGGCGCGCTCTCAGCTCACTGCAAGCTCTGCCTCCTGGTTTCAAGCGATTCTCCTGCCTCAGCCTCCCAAGTAGCTAGAATTACAGGCATGCACCACCACGCCTGGCTAATTTTTGTATTTTTAGTAAAGACGGCGTTTCACCATGTTGGTTAGGCTGGTCTCAAACTCCTGACCTTGTGATCCAAACGCCTTGGCCTCCCAAAGTGCTGGGATTACAGGCATGAGCCACTGTGCCCGGCCGAAAAAGATTATTTCTATAGTAGAATCTGGGATTCACATAATCTGGGTTTCTTTTGTTGTGCTTCATGAGGAAATTGACCATAACCCTCCTGCCTTTTCCCCTACTTGGGGAGCAGAATGAGGGTCAAGGGAAAAAAGGAAAAAAAGCCTGAGTAACTGTCATGCTCAAACTGGGAGCACCGAGAAATGGGCAGAAGCCAGACTGGAGGTTTTATGGAGCAAAGCCCAATGGCTAATAGTAATGAGATTGCTAGAAGAAAAGAGGCAGAACTGAAAACCCTTGGGGAGACTCTGGGAACCATCTGAACTAAGAGAGTTAATCAGAAATGGGACCTCCAGAGGTTTCCCATCTCCAGCTAAGCACTGCAGCACCTGATCAGGTGACTCCGGTTGCTGATGGCTGACAGCTTAATTTACAAGAACGCCAAGCAACAGAAATTTGAAAATAAACCAAATATGCACTGCGTAAGGAGAGGGAAATGTGATTCTGCAGTCCCTAGCATACTTTACCCGAAGCTTCATCAACCCCATAATAAGATGATACCTTACCTGGATGAAACGTTAATACTAAATATTACGAGAAATTTGCTGGAGATTGTGCTGTACATATTTCTGGTCTAACTTGTCTCTCTTGTTTTAATAAAGAATATGTATGTATGTGTGTACGTATAGTAGAAATTTCCATTAGGAATTAATCCTGATGTCTTAATAGATTAACCTTGCTGGTACCTAATATAATTTATTTTAAAAATGAAATTCCTACTACAGCAAAGATTTTAATGGGTAGTCTTTTTTTGGTATCCCTCTGGAAATCTCCGGGCCTGAGGCTGCATTTTTCCTAAAGGCCCACTCCCCTGTCGACTCTGGGAGGAAGCCGTCCTGCACAACAGCTGTGAAATCAGACCGGTGTTTCTAAGTAGAATCTCTCAGACAAAGGATGGGACTCCCAGCTACCCCAGCATTTTGCACTGCCTGAAATATCTTAGCCTTTTAATAGCATTAGCCTTTGTACCCTTTTCCTACTCTTCCTCTCTAGGCAACCAAGAGGCATTTCGCTACTCTAGGATGACAGGCAAATGTCTGCCTTCACGTTGAGGAGACTCAAAGGACCAGGGACTTAGCACTTTCGAATGCCTGGTGCATTTAGGTTCTCAGATACAGGATTTCAGCAGACTCTTTGATACTGACTTTTCTGATAAATTGTGATTCCAGCAATCATGTTACCTCCGTTACACAAACTTTCTAAGACAACTTTTCCAGATCTGCACCCCACAACCCCCACCCACAAAAAAAGAACACAAACAAAACACTAGATCTGGTTTTTGTACACACTTGAGGAGGGTAAAGGAAAAATGTTCCAAGCTGGCAGTTCTTCCCCTGAAGGCTCTTCCTTTATCTGCCATTTTCCATCTCACAGAGAGAACCTGTGATTGTTTGTATTTCCAGAAAACCATTGTTGGCTAGGGTTCTATGCCCTACACCATTGGCTCCATTTCAACACCATTTCTAGATGCCTGCCTGCACTAAGGCTCTATCCCCAGTCCTGCCATATAATCCTTTTTTTTCTGTTCTATAAAATGGCTCCTGTATAAATTCAGAGGGTCTAAAACAATCTCTATAAAGAGGCTTCTGTTGTAGCCCGCTCTCGTGAAACACGTTTTCAGTACCCTTGAAGGTTCCTACCTTTGATGAGGATATCCTTATCCGATAATCTTTTAGCTATAAGCATATGAATGTGGAATTCCCTATGTAAACATGATGGGGTTCTAAGAGACACCACGGTCCTTTCCTCAAAGGAAAAGGCTTCTCTGATTTCCAATGAACGTCTTCTCCCCTAAGCGTGCTGGAGTCCTTCAGCCCCAGTAGATGTGTTGCAAAAAGCTGTTCCTCCTCCTGCTTGGTGTGGCAGTGTGCTGGCCGGTGCAGCAGAAGTGTGAAGGGGAATGGGAGGCATTTCAGGACTGGCAACCATTTAAATTCTAGAGGTCCATTGCTAACGATAGTCCTAGTTTAAATTAGAGAAATGCCATCAACTACAGTTCTTTCTTTGCTCTCAAAAATTTTTGTTCTCTCCCTTTAGGTGCCCATTTTACAAGTTTGGAAAAGTCTAATTCAGGAAATGCCCCTAATGTTGTTCTTGGTAAACACTGTATTCTTTCAGTCTAATACAGCGAAGATTAAGATGATTTTTGTCTTACTCTCTTCACTCACTGTCACAATAAACTATGATAAATTGCATTTTCCAAAATATTTTTTGTTTAATTTCCTTCCTTCCTTCCTTCCTTCCTTCCTTCCTTCCTTCCTTCCTTCCTTCCTTCCTTCCTTCCTTCCTTCCTTCCTTCCTTCCTTCCTCCTTCCTTCCTTCTTCTTTCCTTCTTTCTTCCTTCCTTCTTTCCTTTTGGCTGAAAATGTTTTTATTTTGCCCACATCTGGATTGATAATTTGGCTGATAAAGAATTATAGGAATTGTCCAAAACACTGACAGCTTAACTTTCTTATAAAATTCCTCCAATGAGTTTATGTCCTTTGTAGGGACATGGATGCAGCTGGAAACCATCATTCTTAGCAAACTATCACAAGAACAGAAAACCAAACACCGCATGTTCTCACTCATAGGTGGGAACTGAACAATGTGATCACCTGGACTCGGGAAGGGGAACATCACACACCGGGGCCTATCATGGGGAGGGGGGAGCGGGGAGGGATTGCATTGGGAGTTATACCTGATGTAAATGACGAGTTGATGGGTGCTGACGAGTTGATGGGTGCAGCACACCAACATGGCACAAGTATACATATGTAACAAACATGCACGTTATGCACATGTACCCTGGAACTTAAAGTATAATAATAATAATAAATTTTAAAAAAATTCCTCAAGTAACATTTCTAATTGAATTATAACAAATACATAAAAGGGAACATATTATATGTGTAAAGCTGAAAGAAATTTTTGAAAAAACTAAACATACTCATATTCCCTAAGGGGGGGACTTGAGGTTACATTAGTGTATTTATTATGATATTGAGTACCTATTATCAACCACAAGTGTCTATACTTTATGATGATATTCTTTAAGCTGAGTTCGGTGACATGGTTGGTTCCTTCATTGCCTCTGACCAGGCAAGTTGGGTTTCTGGGGGTTATTAGATGGAATTTCCCAAGCTCATGGATAGCAACCTGAATTGTGTTGCTTCCTCTTGGCTAAGCCCTGGTCTAGCTTCTCCCATCGTCCATTTCTATGCCTTTTTTCATCATGCTTCTGACAAGATGTGCTCAGGCTGTTGGACTGCCTTCTAGCATTGTATTTGGAAAAATTAATAATCATAGTCACAAAGTGCTTTGACATTCTAGAGTGCTATAGAACCACTTAATGCTGATGGAATTGCTACTGAGCTGTCTTCTTCCAATCACATTTTCACAGGGTGTGGAGGTTTTGTTGACAGCTCTGGTAGATGAAGTTTGAAATATATGAACAGTCAGATAGATGAGAAATGGGTGGTGGCATCACCAGCTTTCTCTCCTCTGTCTTTGTCTTGGTGTCTTAACCCTGTCGTAAAATGCCCACGCCAGAGCAGAGAGGATTCAAGGGTCTGGTTGGGAGGGGCCAGTAGCTATTTGATATGGTTCAGATATTTGTTCCCCTCCAAACCTCATGTTGAAATTTGATCCACAATGTTGGAGGTGGGGCCTGGTTGGAGGCATTTGGGTCATGGGGGCAGATATCTCATAAATCACCTTGCAGTAGTGAGTGAGTTCTCATTCTTTTAGTTCTCACCAGAACTGATTGTTCAAAAGAGGCTGGCACCTCCTCCCCTCTCTCTCGTTCCCTTCCTCTCTCACCATGAGATGCCGGATCCACTTTGCCTTCTGTCATGAGTGGAAGCTCCCTGAAGCCCTACCAGAAGCAAATGCTGGCCCTGTGCTCCTAGTACAGCCTGCAGAATCCCTAGCCCAAGAAACCTCTTTTTTTTTTTTTGTAAATTATCCCCAGTCTCGGGTATTCCTTTATAGCAACACAAAACCAGACTAAATCTTGGTCCTTTTGTGTTACTGGTTGCATAAATTCTAGGTAGTTCAGCAAAAGAAACTGAAATGAAACATTGGTTTTGTATCTCCAGCAGCTCTAGAGTGTGGGGTCATGAGATCCTGAAATGTTCGCAAGACACATTAACATATGAGGGGATGACACAGATCACACTTTAAGCTCACAATTTCTCTTGAATTCCAAAGACATTCACCTTCACTTCGCCTCAGTAGTCCACTCTCCTGACCACACACTGGAACTTGAAAATGCTGTGACTGTAAACTCCACTCTCTGACACCACCATTCCCTCTTTCCGTGGCCCATGCTCTCCCACCACATCCACAACTCCAGCCCCTTAATTATACCCTCTTCTCCAAGTCTGTTGGTTTCCTCTTAGCATCAGTGAACTTCTCCATCCGTCTTGGGACTACTTACCTACCACCTTGTCCTTTCTCCACAAGCGCCCTGCAGAACCTCATGCTGAGCAGCCATGACATCATAGGCTCTTCTACACCAGGATTCTGAGCACAGCTGCAAGGAAACAATTTAAGGCCACAGACTGATATCACTAGAAAGTTATGGCTTGAGGCTAACTCGGGCCATCTTCATTTCTTGGTATTCCTCTGCCTTGACTATTTTACTTTTTACCACTCCCTTCAAGCTTTCTATATATCCTTTATATTCTTAACGAATGGCCTTGCTCCAGATTTACAGAAAAAATGATCAGCTACAAATTTTTTCAAATGTTTACCCACCACCACCAGCAGGCTATCTGCATTCCTGCCTACCCCACATCTTCTTTCCCACCTTAGCCAAAGAGGTATACCACCTTCTGCTCAAAGGTACGCCCTAACCCACAGGTACCTAACTCCATTAATGTGTCCATGTGCTCTCTTGTATTTTCAAAATCACTTCTTTGGCCATTTTCTTTGAAAAAAGGGGCATACTCAAATCTCTATATCTTCACAAAAATTTCACACAATTGTATGTTCCTGGCTGCTGGTCTTATCTCCTTCCGTTGCTTCATAATCCACTGAATAAAAGAGTGATCTACAGTCATGATTTGCATTTCCTTATTTTCTTGGCACCCTTCAAGTCATGGCAGCTTCACTTCTTTATGTGCCTGCTAATTCATATTTCTTCCATTAAAATAAAAAATGGCCTCCCAATTCCCAACCTGGCATTCATCTGAATTTACATCTCTCTAGTATTAATGTTAGCAACTATTCCTTTTCTTTTCTCTTTAAAACTTGAGGCTGGGTGCGGTGGCTCATGCCTATAATCCCAGCACTTTGGGAGATGGAGGTGGGTGATCACCTGAGGTCAGGAGTTTGAGACCAGCCTGGCTCATAACCACCATGGTGAAACCCTGTCTCTACTAAAAATACAAAAATTAGCCGGGCGTGGTGGCTTATGCCCATAGTCCCAGCTACACCGGAGGCTGACACATGAGAATTGCTTAAACCTGGGAGGTGGTGATTGCAGTGAGCTGAGATCACACCCCTGCACTCTAGCCTGGGCAATAGAGTGAGACTCAGTCTCACCAAAAAAAAAAAAAAGAAAGAAAAGAAAAGAAAGAAAACTTCAGTTATTCTTTAAGACATTATTTGCAATAAAAACTGTATATTTATGTAATATACAGTGGGTATTTGATGAATACCCACCTCCCCAATTGTATTGTAAACTCAATACAGGGAGAAACTGTGTATCTTTGCTGAACATTTTAACCCTAGTTCCTAGGACACATAGTAGGTGTATAATTAATGTTTACTTGAATGCATGGATCAATGGATGCACTCATGAAAAATGTAGCACCCTTATTTCTTCTAGAGTTTCTCTTCCTTCTCTGGGCTTTCCTATTCAGTTTCCCTCACTAGCCCACCCTTCATATGTGATTGTTTTTCAGGGTATTATTTTTGCTTCTCTTTTCTCATTCTTCGTGATATGTTTATACAGTCTGTTCATTGCTGTGGTTTCAAGTATTCACTCCCTTCTAAGCTTTAGATTATATATCCAACTTTTTCTAGACAGGGATACTTTAAATTCATCTCTTCAAAAGCTGATCTCATCTTCTCCCTCTATTTTCATTCTAGTGTCTTCTTATAGCTCAACTTATGGCTACTGGCACAATTAGTAATGTCGTAGCCCAAGAGACTTGGAATCAATGCAAGCCACTGTTCCTTCTTGTTCTTCACATTATTGCTACTCCTACCAACCCTGCCAATTCTACCCACCTAATAGGTTTTAATTTGTCTTCTACTGACCATTCCCACTGGTACTATCATTACAATTTCTTGCTTGGAAAATAGTTTTCTGACTTGTTTGCTGGTCTCCAAACTTACACCTTCAATCTATTTTCCATAACAAAATCATAATTTTATAGTTCCTTACTCAAAAAACGTTGAAAAGTTTCCGAGTGCTTTTTGTAAGAAATGCAGAAGAATTTCATGGCGTCCCCATTGAACTTGAGTTTGCCCTGGCTGTCTCTGCACTCTGTCCTCTCCCTGACCTTCAGCAGCACTGGGCTGACACAGTGTGCATTCTCACCCTTCCCTTCCTCTGCACAGACTGTTTCATCAGCCTGAGGTGTGCCCGCTACTGTCCCCCATGCGACTTGCCACCTGTAAAATTGCTCTTGCTTCACAATTTAGTTCATTCATTATCAACTCAGCAAAGGCTTCTCAACCAACGTGTGTTACGTGCCCTCCTTGGCTTTTCCATAGAGCCCTGTCTCTACTTCTGCTTTTGTGATTATCATGATGTTCTCTAACTCTGTTTCTCTACCTCTCCACTGTGAACAGTTTAAAGGGTACAGACTACATCTCCTCAATGCCTAAGACACGTGGCATCCATTAGATAGTAAGAGATAATAAATGTGCATTGAATTAGTTTTGAACTCTGCATATTAATGTCCTGTATGAGACAAGTGGGCTCCTTTCCCACCAAGCTTCTTTTTTAATGTTTTTTAAATTTTAATTTAAGTTCTGGGATTCTTGTGCAGAATGTGGTTTGTTACATAGGTATACATGTGCCATGGAAGTTTGCTGCACCTATCAACCCATTATCTAGGTTTTAAGCCCCACATGCCTTGTCCTAATGCTCTCCCTCCCCTTGCCCCCAGTCCCCCAACAGGCCCCAGTATGTGATGTTCCCCTCCCTGTGTCCATGTGTTCTCATTGTTCAACTCCCACTTGTGAGTGAGAACATCCAGTGTTTGGTTTTCTGTTCCTGTGTTAGTTTGCTGAGAAAGATGGTTTCCTACTTCGTCTATGTCCCTGTAAAGGACATGAACTCACTCTTTTTTATGGCTGCTTAGTATTCCATGGTGTATATGTGCCACATTTTCTTTATCCAGTCTCTCATTGATGGGCATTTGGGTTGGTTCGAAGTCTTTGCTATTATAACTCACCAAGCTTCTTGACTTTAAAACATGCTGAAGTTATCTGGAGTGAAAGAATGAATGGGTGCTCTGCCACATTGAGCTCTGGGAAGGGTGTGCTGGAGATTGGGACACACCAGCCTCAGGAAGGCTTTAACTCAGTCATTCCAGGATTCTTGTTCTCTCCTGGGACCTGATGGCTGCTCTGGGTTCTCATGAGGTTTCATTCTACAACAATATGGTAAAAGCAGTTCCTAGATGGCTTCTGTCACCATTCAGAAGGCTTTGACCTGGCCCCTTGAACTGCCAGTTGGTCTGTGCTAAAGGAATAGAGACTCATTTTAATATTGGTCTAAGACAATCTGCTGTGTCTAAAAGTTCCTAAAAGTTAACTGTAAAGGACTTTTCAGTTCTTTACAGAACTGAATTCTCTAATTCAGATAATTTTGAATTATCCAAAATGTGTGCATCCCTATCTTTGAACTATCCCTGTAGTGCAGATGGTTGGGAACTGGCTGAGAGAAAGGCTGCACTTGTGCTATATGGCTGCACACCCCAAAGAACTAGAGGAGGGTGCACCCTTGAGACCTGATTGCAACTTCCTTGAAGTCTGCCTTTTACACAATGGCAAACTCACAGTAGAATCAATCCAGGGAAATCATGAGGAAGACGGGCATTTGGGAACATTCCACACATCCTCATGGACTGCCTCCACAGCAGATTTCCTGGGCAGCAGGGCCCTGTCTGCCTGTTGCCTGGCAGGCATCACCAACTTAGGGTACCACGTCTCCCCCCCTCAGACCTTCTCAGGCTGTATTAGTCCATTCTCACACTGCTATGAAGAACTACCTCAGACTGGGTAATTTATGAAGAGATGAAGTTTAATCGACTCCCAGCTTCCACAGCTGTACAGGAGGCGTGGCTGGGGAGGCCTCAGGAAACTTACAATTGGGACAGAAGGTGAAATGTAAGCAGGCACAGTCCTCATACGGCCAGAGCAGGGGAGAGAGAGAGAGAGTGAGAGTGAGCAAAGGAGGGAGTGCCACACACTTTTAAATCGTCAGATCTCATGAGAACTCACTCACTATCCCGAGAAGAGCAAGGGGGAAATCTGCCCTGTGATCCATTCCCCTCCCGCCAGGCCCCTCTTCCAATGCTGGAGATTATAATTCAACGTGAGATTTAGGTGGGAACACAGAGCCAAACCGTATCACAGACCACATATATTCCAGGACTTACCTGTTCTATACCCCGTGCATTCGGGAACACACTGTTTGCTACCATATTAGGTTAACTCATTAGTCTTGATAATATTAGTGGTTAACAATACTAATGGCTAACATTTTGGGGGTGCTTGGCAAATACTAAGAATGTTTCTCTTAGTGTTTAGGTTTATCTCCTTCAATCCTACCTCAGCCCTTCGAGGTATGTCCATGTCCTACCAGCTTTTGCTACTCTCAGTTGAAGACATTGAAATGTTAAAGATTATGTAACTCAGCTAAGGGCACTGCACTACTGAATGGTGGAGCTGGGATTCCAGGCCGGATAGTCTGATTCCAAAGCCTGTGTCCTCACCCCCACGCTCTAATGGGCTAGCGGTGCTATTGCACCTGCCCCATCCTCTAATTCCTGCTGTCTGCTCTTGCATGTTCTGCCCCAAGGTGGAGTCTGCCTTCTTACCCCTGGAGCCCCTCTGTCCTGAAAGGCAGGCAGGAAGGACTGGGGCTGGATGCATGTCCACCCCTTTCCCAAAGCAGCTCCCTCAATGCCGTTAGGACTTGGTGTGCACACATTGCAGCTCCCTCGCCCACCTCCAATGCAATAACTCTGAGGAATGTGTTCTACGCTGGCTCCAAGAGCTCCCCAAATAGGATGAAGTCCCGTTGGCTGGCAACAGTCGCTTTTCTGACGGTGCTTTCCTTTATTTTGCAAATAAGCAACCGGTCTTTTTATCCTTGTGTTAGCGTCTGCTTCTTTGAGAATCCAAACTGAAACAAATGGCTTGCTATGTCACCCACTCTCAGGCCCCCTGCAACAACTTCCAATGCCCCAAAGAAAGTAAAGACTGACACTGAGGACTTTGAAGCCGTGTGTTTGGCTGGCTTCTCTGTCTTTCCAGGGGCCCAGCTCTGCCTTTCTCTGCCTCTCAATATTATCTGCTTTACTCTTTCTTAAAGCAGATGCCTGATCCCCTCTGTGGGGCCTTCTCACCTTGCTGTGAACACATTTACAATGAGTCACTGCACCTTGCTCCATTGCACCTGGAAGAATAAATGGTTCTCACCTCTCCTCCCTGGGATCACGTTATTTGGTGGCTGGTTATTGCAACAAAAATAACTGCAGGTGAAAGTGGCAAATGAGCTCACTCCACTCACTGTCACTCACCTGGAAGCCCAGCCTACACCTTTCCAAGAAAAGCTGAAAAGCTGTCTCCATCCCCACAGCAGGAACCCCACGCCAGGCACTTCATTTGGCCTATTTTTGAGTGCCCTCTGGGTTTGGAGTACTGCACTCTGTATATTCTTTCAGCCTTGTAGCTGGTGTTAGAAACCAGTTGCTCTCAAGAATATCTTGTTTGCCCTGAGTTCTGGACTCCTGCAAGTTTCAGTAGATTCTGGAGTTTCACAGGTCTCTCCAGGCTTGAAGAAATTGCCTGCAGCAAACATACGATGAGCTCCTCATTTCCCCTGCAAAGACAGTCCAGGGAAAGAGAAGACCAAACAGAAGCAGAAAGCAAAGGCAACGGTGTAACATTTGTTTTCATTGTACTGCCTGATTTTGACTTTTATTTTTTACTATTTTTTTCTAAAATGTATTTTTATTTCTTTTGATCTGCCAAAAAATAAAACAATCACAAACACATGTATAATAGTCTCTTTCCAAAATTAACAGCCAGCCTCTCAGCTGCACTCAGCCAGTATTTACCGCAGGCACAGAGCAGTTATGTAGAGAGTGCAGCAGGAATCCTGTTATGCACTGAGTTTTGTCCCCTCCCCTTTTCTCACATTCATAGGTTTAAGTCCTGACCCTCAGTACCTCAGAATGTGACAGTATTTGGAGAAAGGACCTTTAAGAAAAGGTAATTACACAATTAAATATGATCATAACAATTGGGCCTTAATCCAGTATGACTGGTGCCCTTATGAGGACAAGGAGAGGCACCGGGAGGCGCCTGCACAAAGAAAGACCCCGTGAGGACACAGCATTCTCCACGTGCAAGCCAAGGAGAGCAGCCTCGGGAGAACCTATCCCCATGGATACCTGGATCTCAGACTCCTACCTCTGGAAATGTGAGAAAATAAATTTCTGCCATTTAAGCCACACCGTCTGTGGTGCTTTGTTTCGGCAGCCCAAGCAGATTACTACAAATACCCTGTGTGCAAATCAGGGCACTTGGACTAAAACCACACCAGAGGCACTTAACTGAGTGTTGCATCTTTAGAATATCACTTTGTCTCTCTGAAGCTCAGTTTTCCTCTCCTGGTGATGTGGTAATCGTACCATTCTCCAAAAACTCTTCAGGTGACTCATGTACAACATGTGTGTGAAGGGACCCTGCACACAGAGGCTGGTTTATGGGGGCTCAGTACATCTTCAGTGATTTAGTGTCTGAGAATGCAAGGAGCGGGGAGGATTCAAACTTCTTACAATTTAGCTGCCATGCAAGTCATAAACATTTATGAGGGTCAGGTAAAAACAAGTGATTGATTCTAAGTGTGCACGATAAAGAGATCTAAAAGATTGCAGAAAAAGATGTTGGTAGATGGTTTTAACTGGGATACCCGGGAAAGACTTCTGAAGGTGGGCCTCAAGCTAGCCCTGTAGGAGAGGCAGGATTTGAAAAGTGGAAAGGAGGGAACCGCCCGAGAAATACATGCATGGAAGCGTGGAAGTTGTTGGCAGGGGGGAGTTCTGTGGTTCTGAGGATGGCTGCGGTGGGTGGTGAACCACGGGAGATGGTGTCTTCCTGATGGCGGTGGGGAGTGCCGATGCTCTTCCCTTTGGATTCTGGGAAAAGGGTACCTCCAAAGGAATCCTTACATTAGGAGGGAAGCTGAACTACATTACCTATGATCTCTTTTAACTATAAGATATCCTAATAGGGTTAAAATGTGAGTGAAGGCTAGTTAGGTTTACTGTGGAATTTAGATTTTATCAATTATATAACTGGACACAAGTGAAGAGCTTTTTAAATGATATGATATATGATGAGAAAACATGCCTACATAATTAATCTGACCATATGCTGGCAGCATATGCCGAGGATACCAGTTAGGTGCACAGTGGAAAAAGGACCTTAGTGCTTAGCTTTGGCGCTACCATTTCCTAGCTGTGTGAGGGCTCTTAGGAATATGGTTTCATTCATTTATTTTTGTACATGAATTCATTTATCGGAAATAATTCAGTTTGTGCTTATTATCTTCCATGCACACTCCTGAGCAATGTGGAAGTGATAGAAAATAGCTACTGATCTCACGTATCTAACTATTGAGTGCTAACGATGGAGGAAGCATTGGATGTTACAGGAGTTAAAGAGGACACAAAACTAGTCTTGAGGATTCAGGGAGGGCTTCCCTATGGAGATTACTCCTCTTTCTCTAGCTAAACCCTGTCTATATTTTCCATTGCCTCCATCATAAGTCACTTTAAAGTCACCACACCCAGTGTTGTTCTCCTCATCACCTCCTTCTCCTGAGGCAACAAATATCACCTCCCAAATCATTAGACTTAATTTCAAGGAACTAGAAGCTCTCTCAAATCTTTTGTTCCTTCAGCTTAAAAACCAAAGTCACCTCTCATGCATCTTTTTACCTTTCTTCCATAGTCAAGACTGCCCCTAGTAAATGACATCAGACATGCACCTAAGCATGAGCCTCCATCTCTTTATCCATCGAGAAAAAGAGGAAGGGCTGTGTTTTCTCTGCCCACTTCCTCAACTTTCTTTAAGGGCAAACAAGATAAATGAATGCAAGCTCTAAAAGCTAAATAAATATAGAGTAGCCTGCTTTAAAGAAAGAATTGGCAGAGGGTAATGACTGATTGGATGTGGAGGAAAGGTAAAAAGATACACGAAAACCGACTTTGGTTTTTAACCTGAAGGAATAAAAGATTTGAGAGAGCTTCTAGTTCCTTGAAATTAAGTGTAATGATTTGGGAGGTGATATTTGTTGCCTAAGGAGAAGGAGGTGATGAGGAGAACAACACTGGGTGTTGACTTTAAGGTGACTTATGATGGAGGCGATTGAAAATATAGACAGGGTTTAGCTAGAGAAAGAGGAGTAATCTCCATAGAAGTAAAGTCATGGGGCAAGGTCTGTGTTTAGACAAAGACAGGTAAAAGAGCATTCTTTATGTCATTTTGAAAAAGAATGTTGGAGTGTTGGGGTTTTGTGCCTCTGAGGCCTGGTGGGCTGGCTGCTAGCTGTTGTGGTCCATGATGGGGACACATCTGAGACGTGGAATGAAGACCAGGTGAGCCAGGCGAGGAACAGGGACATCACACTCTAACACGGGTGTCTGGTGTGGTGAACAATAGAGAAGGATTTGTAATCGACTCTTTGAAGAGCCATGTGTGGGAAGAAGAAAACAACTGAGTCTTGGGGTAAGTTCAGCCTTGGTGGACAGAAATTAAGCGTAGTTGAGGGATGATAAATACAACATTATGGATAGATATCCTTAGCGTGAGACAGAGTGCAGGGAAGTCTGTTTTTTTGCCCCTGTTTTTTGCCCCAAGTGTGGGAGTATTCATTCAGTCCATTCTACAGGAGACTTATTTACAGAAGGGAAGCACACGACGCAGAGGCTTTGAGGGGAAGGCAGAGCTCCCTGGGAGGCCTGAGCAGCACGCATATTCTAATGCTTTTGTTGGAGGCATTTCCAATTATTTAATGAATAATTGGAATCTAATCATTTCCTTGATTTAGCAAATCGAAAATTTTTTTCCCTCAAGGGCAAAATACCTTCGTTTTATTTTCTTCTCCATAATTAAGTAATTTCTTAATTAGTAATGTTCAACTCATCCAATCTGAAATGACACATTTTATTCCTTTTTATAAAAGCTTGCGTGCACACACACCCAGCCCCTGCCTGGTGGTGGAGTGCTTGTCATTCCTGGGCTCCTTTGTGTTCCTGAGCTCTCTCCATCTCCCTCTTTCTCTGGCATCTCCAGCGGTTCTTCCTGAGCAGTGGGGAAATCCAGCTGTGTCATCTCACACTGGCTGACTTCCTGGTGGCTGTAATTAGTGCGAAGGAGTTTCTCCTCTGTGGGGATGTCACACTGCACCATGGCTTTGCACCTAGCAGGCAACCTTACTTTTTGGTCTTTCTCACTTGGCAGGCAGGGGATGGGATGTCTGCTGCAGAGGCTGCCCTAAGTTGGCCTGTGCTGTGACATTCCTGAAGCACTTTGCACCTGAGGCTGAGGCTGAGGTCCTGGCTGCAGGGAGCACAGCTCCCCCAAGGCCCCTTTCTATTTTCGCAGGCTTTTTCTCTCTGCTCCACTAAACCCAGCATCAGATGTCACTCCCCTGTCTCTGTCAGCTATAGACTACAGAAAATGGTAGGGGTCCAAGCAAAGGCTGGTGTGTATTGGACTGAACACCTAATTTAAGAGCTGAGACTGTTCATTTCCAAGGTTGTTGCATCCTCCACCAAGGCTGGCAATAGAATGTCAGACATCTCCACCAAGCAGCTCAGTCAACCAGCGACCTCTGACTGAGTACTTGGTGTGTGCCCAGCTTCATGAAAGCCCTGCAAGGTTAGCAGGGCAATTCCCAAAGAAAGTATTATCTAGTGCACTTTGTCAGGGTCCCTGTTACAGACACCCCTCCCCTGCACACATGTGACCGCAGCCTTCTGAGTTGACTGATGAAGACCTGGCTGGGATGAAGGAGAGCTTCACTCCCCATTTTCACTGGTTGCTACTCTGTCCCCACCCAGCTTGCCTAGGGCCAGGTAGTGAGGACGATAATCATCCAGCTCTCCAATGATGCACAATTAATGTTACAGTAATAGAACAATAATGGCTGCCTGTGGTAGGGACTTTGAAATCTCCAGATGAAAGGCCAGCAGAAGTACAGTGGGCTATTATTAGCATTTATGTAGCCCATTTCATCTTCAAAGCACTTTGCAAATATTAACTAATGAACACAGAATACTGTCATTTTTTTTCCCCTGAAGGACTGGGAGGGGTAGCTTCTGATGAGAGTCTGGACTTAAATGGAAACATTGCTTTGTGACTCGGAGACAGAAAAACTCCTTTCCTCAGTAGCCATCTTCAGGCTTCTTAGGGAGGGGGGCTCTGATGGCCAGAGAAGAAGCCTGCGCTTGTAGGTGGGTGGATGGGGCATCCGAGTACAAGATAAGCCAACACTGTCAGTAGAAGCACTGAATACAGTCATGTGAGCCACACAGGTGATTTGAAGTTTCCTAGAACCACTTTTTATTTTTATTTTTATTATTATTATTTTTTATTTTTTTTTTAGATGGAGTCTTGCTCTGTCGCCCAGGCTGGAGTGCAGTGGCTGGATCTCAGCTCACTGCAAGCTCCGCCTCCCGGGTTTAGGCCATTCTCCTGCCTCAGCCTCCCGAGTAGCTGGGACTTCAGGCGCCGCCACCTTGCCCGGCTAGTTTTTTTGTATTTTTTTAGTAGAGACGGAGTTTCACCTTGTTAGCCAGGATGCTCTCGATCTCCTGACCTCGTGATCCGCCCGTCTCGGCCTCCCAAAGTGCTGGGATTATAGGCTTGAGCCACTGCGCCCAGCCTAGAACCACTTTTTAAAAAATAAAAAGAAATGAGTGAAATTAGTGTGAATAATTTATTTAACCCAATAGAGCCGAGACATTATAATTGTAACAACAAGTAATCAACATAAATGTATCAGTAAATTTTTTTTTCTTAGTTTACATCTTTTTGTGCTAAGGCTTTGAAATCCGTGTATATTTTACACTTAGAGCACATCTCAGCATGGACTAGCTGCATTGCAAATGCCCGATAGCCGCCTGTGGAGAGTGGCTCTGCACACAGCAGCACAGATCCAGACTGCCTTTGAGGAAGACAGCCTAGAACGCCTGGTCCTGCTACTGGGGACTGTCACTCACAGCACAGGGTAATACAGGGTCAAGTGTATGGTCTATAGTGTGGCAGACTTAAAATTGATACTGATTCAGAAATACTACTTGCATGACACTGGACATATGATTTAATCCATTTGAGTTCAGATTCTCCATCTATAGTCAAGGAATGCTACTAGCTGCAATGTCACAGTTTTAGAAGAATTAAATGAGATTACTTTTGTAAAGCACTTAGTGCAGTGCCTAGCATGTAATAATAATGCAATAAAGAGTAGCTATTATCATATGAATAGGATGAGCTTGTATTTCAGGGCCCTGGCTCTCTCCCATCCTCCCCTGGCACCAGGCGCATCCTAGTTCCAACTCTGCACCTGGCTGGGCTTTGGCAGTGGGGTTGGTAGATGAATTTCCTCAGCCTTAACCCATGTGTGATCTCTGTTTGCACGCTGATATATGCTTATATGTGTGCCCAGGACCAGGAGCCTTTAGAGGGTCACATTGTTTGAAGAGAGGAAGGATGAAGGGGAATTATTTCTGCAAGCCCCTCATCCCTTCAATTACTTCTTTGGCTATGCCTTAAGGAAAGAGTCTAGACCCTCCATAACTCTTGACTGCCTTTAGCCTAACACCCTCCCTCTTGCAATGATTTGGTCCTCTAAAAGTGTCAGAAGGTCTTGCGTCCCCTTTGTTCACTCCATTCCCTCCATCTAGAAAATCGTTCCCCTGCCTCAACTCACACATACTGTGTTAACTGTAGTCCTGGCCCTGGTAATACCTCACTGCACTTAACTGTTCACAGCATGGCGACCAGAGCACACTAGCTTCTCGAGAAATGCTCACCGAACCCTTGCTTTGTCCACAGAGAAGTGATCGGGTGATATAGGAGAAGACACTGTAGCAGCTGGGGCAGGTGGGCTCCACCCCCCACCCCAGGGTGTGCAAATTCTGGGTGCTTTCACCTGAAGCACAACCTTTCTAAATGTTGTCTACAGGAATTCTTTCACATTAACTCACTTTGAAACAAGAAGCAACAGTGGAAATGTAGGCTGCCCTATCAGTAAATGATCACTTCTGGAAACATCTTTTTGGTTAGCACTTCTTAAAGCTCAGCTCAGGCAGAGGAATCTTTCCCCATGTTTGGAATGTTTGTTCCTCGGTGCCGTAAAGAAATAGCACTTGAGCATAAATTTAATTTATTTAGTAATTTTTACTTCCTGCAGGACGGGTACACTGTCCAGCAGTTTTGCCACGAGAGTACACTGAACAAAGGAGACAGGGTCATTTATAATCTGACGCGTCCACCCTACTGCTATGTCCGGTTTCCACTGGCTGGAATGGGACCTCACATTCTGTATTTGTCCTGACTGGCTAGCAACTTAGAACTTTTTAAAAGAGGCAAAGGTAGAGGAGAACAAAGGAAGGAGGAAGTAACTTGTGGGATGCTGAGAAAGGTAAAAACACTTTTAAATAAGGAAGAGGAACAGGCTATGACCTAATGCTTGCTTGGACCAGTATAAGCATACCACGGCAAATATTTAGGCTAAATTGTGGGAGTTAAGAACATAAAGTACATTGATTTCTTTATTACAGCTAGCAGATATTTAAGAATGTTAGCACAGGTCTTTGAATAAATTTTGCTTCTAAGAGAAGTTACTATTTATTCCTAATTAGACGGGGAGGAAAGTCTTTGAAGAGGAAACTCTACTTTACTTTTTACACCCACAATTCTAACTGCAGTCGTTGGCCCTTCTCCATGGCTTCTGTGACTTGGGTTACCTATGGATAATTGTGACCTGAAAGATTAAATAAAAATTCCAGAAATAAACAATTTATAAGTTTAAAATCGTGTGCAATTCTGAGTAGCATGATGAGACCTCGCACCATCCTGCACCATATTACCCCAGACATGAATCATCCCTTTGTCCAGCGTCTCCACCCTGTCTATGCTGCCTGCCTGGTAGTCACTTGACTGTGGGGATTATTGCAGTGCAAGTGTTCAAGTCACCCTTATTTTCTTAATAATGGCCCCCAGTTGAAAGAGTAGTGATGCTGGCATATTATCATCATTGTTCTATTTTAATATTAGTTGTTGTTAAACTTTTACCCTGCCTAATTCATAAATTAAACATTATCACAGGGATGTATGTATAGGAGAAAACATAGTATGTATAACGTTTGACTACCATTCTCAGTTTTAAATATCCACTGGGAGTCTCGGAACTATCCCCTGCTGATAACAGGGGAGGTATTGTATTCGTACAGAAGGTGCTTTCGTGCAAATCTTGTCCAACCCTCCCATTTCACAGATGAGGAAAGGAGCAGTCAACTTCTTGTCTGAGCTGGTCACTGAATCCACATCTGATACCTGACTCCCCACCCATTTGTTGTAGCTCTGAGTTAATGAATGTGAATGACCTTGGACAGAAAACCCAGGTATCAGTGCCATAGGAAGCTCTTCTGGGGTCCCTAATGGGTGCCTTTAGGACCTCAAGGAGTAATTTTGTGAGGGGCTGTTGAGCCAGCGTTCAGTTTCCTAACAGCTTTATCTCTTGCAGCTCTTACAGGCAGCAGCTGCATGCAATGTGTTCTGACTTTTGCCACGTCTTGTAAAGCAGCTTGGGTGCTGGTGCTGACACAAGCATTCCTCGGTTTGCCGTTGTTTGAGTTGAATATGTTTGATTCCTTTCTAGTTGCTTTTTTCTTCCCTTTTCCTCTTTTCCCCTTCTTGTGTTTTATTTCCCTGCCTTTGTTCTCATTCCTTGGTCCCCATATAAATATCTGGTACTAGAGTTACATAAATAATCAACAGCCTCTTAGGAGAGAGGGATGAAAAACAGTAAGGATTCATTTTCCTGAGAGCTCTGGGGTGTCTAACTGGCCCGTGTTGGTCTCTTACTGAGGGTTACTTGACTCCAGGAATTGCCTTTGGGGGACTCTTCAGAGGAAAACACAAAAGCCCAAAATGCAACTGACCAATTGTGCAGAACTATTTGTAGGAAAAGATAGTGTGGTTGGGTGGGGAAAGGAATTCTCTGTGACCCCTGAGGTGGCCAGCTAAAGCCGCGGAGCTCCTGAAGCATGAAATTTGATTACCCTTATCTTGGTGCACAGCTCCGATAGTGCTGTCGGCCATTCAATTACCCAGCAACCTCTACAAATGTCTGTAGCCGCAGTTAATACAGCATTAGGGAGGAACACGCCATCTTCCTTGTGCAGCGCCTCTGAAATGGCAACAGACCGTCCGCACCATGGAAATAGGCTTGGCCAGAGTCGAGTCTGGACTCTGATCATTACTCCTCAGCTCTTCTATCAATGAGTGAGTGCTTCTTCGCCTCTTTTACGATAACATCATCTCCCTTTTCAAATCAGATATTTTAAAATGGCTTGGAGAGATCCACAGGTGATTATGGCGTTAGGAGAATTAAACCACTGAAGAAAGGCTAGAGCACTAGCATGGTTTAACTTGGAGAAGGCTGAGGAGTGGTTTAATAACTGTCTGCAAATGTACAGAATGATGTATGAGGAGGGAGATGACTAGCTGCTCTGGCCATCCTCTGAGGCCAAAATAAGAGGAGTAGTCACGGCCACACACAGTGCTGAGATGTGCCATCAGGAGGCCTGTGCCCAATCCAGGCCTTTCCAAGAAAAGTCCTCTGCAAGACCTTGGCCATTCCCTTTTCCTTGCTTCACACTGGATGACCTGCTTCCCTTCCTATGTTTGTAATGAATCATTAGAATGGTGGTTGGGTTTAAAAAGGCTAAGTTTGTACTGACTGCTGCAGTCCTGCCTAGAGAAAGAGGAAGCCTCTAAGTCATCCTCCAAAAAGGTTTTAGGGGCCATTTCCAGAGACCAGAGATTTGGTTATTCATGGAAAGAAGTAAAAACTGTTTTTTGTTTGTTTGTCTGTGGTTTTTTTGTTTGTTTGTTTGTTTTAGAAAACAAAATAAAATTTCAAAAATGGATCTGAAAGAGTAGGATTTGGGTAGCAATTATAAGTTTCCATCAACATGGAAAAAAGTCAACAATTCTACTCTGATCCCTCTCTTAATAACAATATTCTCGTTGCCTTCTTGATCAGAGAACATCTATTTTGTGACTTCTCCAATCTCCTGGTTAATGCAGATGGCTGTTTGGTTCTGCAATTGTTTACATTATCTAACATAGCTGGAACAGTGAGCAAGTTAGAGATTGGCTGCCTGGTGTTACTCTGGAGCTCGTCAGTGGGGAGCAGGTTAATTGGTCTGGGCAGAGGATGGGGGATGCATCCAGAGGTAGGGGATGGACCTTCTAGTTCTCACCTGTGGAGAAGGAAAGACCTTTCCTCTACTCTCTGAGATTCAGTGGCTAAGGCCTATGGATGATGCCGACAAAAGACAGATTAACAGGAAAAAAGCATGCAAATTTTATTTGAAGTTAAGTATTTTTACAGGCAGGGGCTTTTTAGGAAGAAGTGAAAACCCTAATGAAGTGGTTAGACTTGAGACTTATATACCATTTTAACAAGGAGCCATAAAATGTGGAGATATGACAAGACAAAAGATAAAGGGGTTTCAACAAGGAATAGTAAAGTGTGGATGACCCAAAAATATATGGGGAAACTAATGGATGCTAAGGCTTGTTTTAGTAGGGTTGTTTGTACTAATTTATCATGGCATTGACTCTCCATCTCCAGTAACAGGAGTATTCTCCTCTTCCTGGTACAGGGAGGCCACCTTTCTCTTATGCCCTGCTTGTAGACAGAAAGGGGGATGGCAGAGAATCCTTCCCATATCTGATATTTCCCAGTTTCCTTCAGCTCAAAATAATCAATAGGCCAAAGTGGCATATTTGGGGATGGCATGCTCTGATCCTCTGAACATCCTTCCTACAAAGGATGGTATACCAGCTGGGAGGTGCAGATGCATCTTCTCCCCAGTCTGGAAACTCGGCCCCTCTTTTGGTCCTCAGTTTCTCCGGATATATTTTCACAAAGGTTGCTGTCGATCTTTTGGAAAGAAGCTTAGCTGCTACATGTCCAGGATGGCATTTGCAGGTTAAGTATTGCCCACTGATACCTGTAAAAGCAAGCTGGAGGAAGACCCACCCCCCAAAAAAGTCCAGGTACCCAGTTCCATGACAGTGGAAGCAGGTGTTATGTAGCTGGAGTCAAACAGCACCCCTGATGCCATCCCAACTACAAAGACAGTATATTCTAATTAACTGCAAATGCTTTACTCATAAAGCTGTCAGCAGTGGGCTCTAATGTCTGTACTTTTAATGATGCATTTGATTAGAAGGTAATTTTATTCACTTGGTGGCAGTCAGACCTGTTTGGTGAGGGTCTCTGTTCCCCTCCTCTTTCCCCCACTTTTTCTCTCCTATTTGAAACATTTATGAAGTTGTGATGCTCAAAACAATCTAAGTAAATCCATCAAAGCAATGTCGTAATGTCTCTTCACCACCAGCCTCTGTGTGGGTGTGCATGTGTGTGTGCATGTGCTGTGTCACATAACAGGTTAAAGTGAAGAGTGAGGTGGGCTTTTTCTTTAATTTCACATGAGATTCACACCTGGACTGTCTTCTTTTACAACCGTACATTCTCTTCACTTTACTCCAAGTCCTAATAAAGGTCATGGCTTCATAACGCATCGCACTTTGCACATCGATTTCATGTTCTTTCATGTCATTTATGCCTCACAATAAAGCTATGAGATAGTCATACCTCTGATGAAGGAACAGAAACTGGGAGATTTTATTACCTCTCTGAGAAACTCAGAGTAATTCAGGAATTTAAAACTAGACCTCAGTCTAAATTCTATGCTTTCTCTACCACACCATATGGTTTCTCATCAAAAAGCAGTTTTTATCTTTTTTCCTTGAAAACCAAGTATGGAGCTGCCCACACTGGAAATTCACTCTTGCTGAAGGACATCTGGGGAGCCACTGGGGCTGGGTTCACAAAGCCTCTGGTCTGCCTGGGTCATGCCTTCTGCTATGGGAGCGTACGGTGAGGTTCAAGGGAACTAAAAGTTCAGAGTTCTGAGCAAATCCAGCAGCCTCCAGTGAATTTGTTTCATCTCTCTTCCTCTCCCTCGCCCTTCCTGATGAGGCTGGTGAGTCCCTTCCTTGTAGGATCCTAAGCTCTTTATGTCGTGTGTCCATTTTAATCTACTGACTTCCCTGCCTGTTTCTCCCTCCCCTCTCCTTACTTTCCTTGCCCCTTCTCCTTTGATAATAAGAGCTCATCTTCATGGAGGGCTTACTGGTTGCATGTTCTTTACGTGTGTGGTCTCATTTAATCCATGTGTTATCACCCCATGAAGGAAACCATGTCTCAGAAGGTTATGCATACTGCCCCAGGTCACAGAGCTGGTGAAGAGCTGCAAGTCTGGCTTCAGAGCCTAAGGTCTCAGTTACTGCTTGCGTTCGTCAACATATTGCTTGGAGGTATCTGCTGTGCTTAACACTGAGCAAGGTGCTGTGAGAGGTGCCAAAAAGAGATGGGAGATGATGCCATTTTCAACTTGGGATCTCACGAGAGCTCTGCCCTAAAATTGTAATGAAATGCTCTTCCAACAAGACGTGACGTGTTCACCTAGGAATCTTAACACACCATGGAGTGTGGACAGTTCGGTGCTGCCAACTCTCGCCCCCTCTTTTTGAATTGAAAGTCAATAAGGTTAAGCAGTTATGACATGTGAAGGGATTTGATCTTGGGTTTTGGGGTATGGGGCCAATCTTTTCCCCATGCTGCTACACTGCCTGTTACTCACCAAGCGGTAGAAGAGGAGAGCCACTTGCTGTACCCAAGCTGGAGCTTAATTTTTTATCCTCAAATGTTTCATCCCCAGCTACTCCTTAGGTGGTTGATTATGCTTCAATGCAATCTCCGTTTGAAGGAAAATCATATTGTATGTTAGAACAGACAAAGGGACAGCTCATGACCTTGCTTTGCTTCTCATTCTCCCTCCCTCCTTGATATTCTCTTGTGCTGCTAGCGGAGAATTTGACACATTGAGGCAGACAGCCCCTTATTATTAAATCTGTTTGCAAATGTGTGGAAAGCTCCCTGCACACCCTCCCTGGTTACGAGAGGTGGCAGATCCTGTGTCTGAATCACAGGCTCCCAGAAGTACTTGCCTTCCCTTTTCTTCTCCCTTTTCTTCACTCAGATTGTCCACATTTCAGAAACAGTAGGGATACTCGTACCAGATCGGCAGATCCCTGGAGCAGAGTCCTGCAACATGGAAACGCAGCACTTTGCGAAAGTAGACAGCTCAGGAAAATGGGCCTGTCCTCAGCAAAATGGGCTCCAGCTGACCCTGAGGTGCTGCGATGGGGTGGCCTGGCGAAGGCTGCTCCCCTGTCTGCATGCCGTCTACTTTTATGATGCCTTTTATTGTGTGCAACTAATTAACTGAGTTATGACCACGAAACATTCTAGGAATGCAAAGTGTCAGATAAGTGCTTGTTAAAAGCAATAACTTCATAAAGAAGGTTTGGGTGTGGTGGGGACAAGAGAGAAAGTCTCTTGTTTCAGTTAGAGTTCAAGGCCTGTGCTTTTGTTCCTTAGGTCAGCATCTCTTCTGGGTCTACAGGAAAGTTGAGAGCGGGAGAGGCAGAAATAGAAATGAGTGACAGCAGCTGCCTCTCTAGCACCTGGCCTTGACCATAGGAGCAGGAGTGTGAATGCCTTTGCCACAATCTAGAGTTTATGAAAGGCTGTTACTTAGCATTTGTACCTCTGCCCATGAGCCCCACCAGCATCACCACACTTCATGACACTACGCACCAAGATGAGTGTTCCCCTTTCCACTTAATTTGGAAAGTGCTGTTTCCACACAAATGCAAAAATGTATTCAGTTCTTCATTCATTCAACAAGTATCTCCAAGCAGCTAACTGTGTCCTTGGAACTAAACTCTAAGACCACGGTGAGTGGAAATGCATGGTGGGACCCATTGGGAAGTTTTTTCTTTTTTAATCCTTTAAATTGATCATTTTTCTGCTTCTGGATAAAAATCTTAGCAGGACATTTTTATGAAATATCTAATAGAGTCAAGCTATTGCCTTGGGCACTTAAGTGAGAATACATGCATACAGTAGAGCTTATTAGATGACAAATGATGTATTCATGCCACATGCACATCCACACACACACAATAAAACTGACAGGGAAATACGCATTAAGTGCACACAGTAAAGGCTTTGGACAGGTCTGGGAAGACTTCCTGGAAGGAGTGAAAACAAAGTGGAGTCTTGTGGGATGCTGAAAACTTGTCCAGCAGTTCCCCCTTATCCTCAGGGGATACGTTCCAAGCCCCCCAGTGGATGCCTGAAGCAGTCGACAGTACCAAATCCTGCATATACTATGCACATCTTTTTTTTCTTTACAGTTTCACAGATTTGTTCTTACTGTAGATCTTGGTAACCTCAACATACAATTTTTTTTGTCTCCCTATTAATTTGAGAACGGTGAGGGGAAATGCATGGTGGGATGCATTGGGAAGCTTTTCCTTTTTTTAATCCTTTACGTTGATCATTTTTCTGCTTCTGGATAAAAATCTTAGCAGCAAAAGGAAAATCCTTTTCCCTTAAAGGAAGCACTTTACAGCTTCTCTTTGACATATTCAAATTGCCAAGTTTGGAGCCATTATGAAGTCAAACAAGAGTTATTTGAACACAAGCACTGCAATACCACGACAATTGCTCTGGTCAGGATTTTCCAAATAATATTTTCAGACCATGCCAAACCACGGTTAAAGGTAGGGGGGCTACCGTATTTAGCAAATAACCAGGCTTTGGTTCAGAGCTGCCCTCCAATCATGAAATGTATTTTAACTGAATGCTGAGCATCCTGTCCTTGCCCCAGGCAACCGGGTAGCAGCAGCTTTTAACAAAAGCAAAGCAATTAAACAGGTCCAGCTGGCTCCCCGGGGGGCCTTTGCTGTCCCTTTCTTGCCCTGGCCTGCCTCTGTGCTGGGCCTGCTCCAAGATGAATATGAAGCCTCTTCCTAGTTTTGGACTTTTCCTGATAAGAAAGCCTGAGCACAAGGTGCAAAAACTTACTGAGAATTACGCGGTGCCATTGGGACACTTTGGTTTTAAATTGAGACCTCAGCACATAAAAAGTCTGCCACAAATGCTGAGGTTTGGCTTCAGAAATTAAGGGCTGTCACTTTAAACTGATTTCCTTTTCCTGGGTCTGCTCCTCCTGGCCCAGCCTGGGCAGAGGAGAAGGGATATTTTAAAGTGACAGGTTTAAACAGCCTCCGTGTGTGCGGTGCAATAATTTTTCATGCGAAGCCTCCTGGGCTCGTGCTGAGGGGCTCTGCAGGATCCAATCTCCTTCTATAAATTTGAGGGAGGCCCCACACTGCCTGGCAGCGAGAACAGTAGGAGGGGCAGCCCAAGCGGGGGCAGGTGGCAAGAGGCAGAGCTCCAGGAGGGGCAGGCCCGGCAGGGCGCAGCGTCCTGGGAAGGGCCACACGCTTTGGCGCTGTTGGGCACCAGTGGGCACCTCGGCTTTGGGCTGGCCCGCGAAGGTGCTGAATGGACTGTGGAGGAGTTTGAAAACTGTCTCTGAGATTCTGTTTCCATGAGCTATAGTGGAAAGAACTGGAATTAGAAGCAGAAAACTAGGAATCTAGTCCTGTTCTGTTAAGTGTTTATGTATGCTGTGTGACCTTCACCACATTTAACCTTTGTGAACCTCGGCCTCCAGGTTTCCAACTGGTTCTGCCTGTAAAAAATCAGGTGTGGACACCTGCTGTGCTCACCGCCTCATGTTATTATGGGGAACAGCTGGGCGGGTGAAGGGACCATGTCTTGTAAAATGCAGTGCCATACTAACGAACGACGTATACAGTGTGATGGCAGCAGCCGCAGTACAACTGGAAATTGGTGCTCGCCCAGCATAGCAGTCCCTGGCCGCAATTATTCAGAGCCAGCACAATAACTAATGAATGGGACACCTCCCATCCCAAGAACAAAGGTCTCCCAGTAAAGATGAAAACCTCACCTAAGAAGTTGGATAAACCCAGCCCCAGCTCTCAGGGCAGAGTCTCCAGGTTTCCAGACTTGGTGGGGGCACTCCACTGCTGCTCAGGAAATGGACACTGGTCATGTCGTGCTCTGGGCCAAAGCCTGACCCAACTTCCTTTTGCATGTGGCCACAGGACCCAGCGTTTGCACCGCAGGGCATCTTAGTGATTAAGTCCAATGCTTCTTTGCTGGGATCCCTAGGAAACTGTACCTGTAGCTCCTGGTGATGAGAAGGCACTCTCTGGGGAGGCCGGCGGCCTCTGGGCTACTGTCTGGCTTTGCTCTGCAGATGCCCTTCACACTGGAGGGCCACTGCGTTTCCAGACAAAGCAACAGGGAATCCAGCCTGAGGGGGAGAAAGGAACAGCCTTTTTTTTTCTTTCCTTGCTTTAAAATCCTGTGATTTTCTGAGCAATTCTTGGGTTGCTGGCTGTGCTTCACAGCCACCGATATATTTAAAATTTCGGTATTAAAGAGCTCAGCAGCCTCTCCCAGGAGGAAATCACCTCCCCAATTCAAGTCAGCCAGGTGCCCTCTTGAGACGTGTGGGATTCGTGTCCTCAGCAAAAACCTCTCTCTTTTCAAACTGGGAGATGGCAGTACACAGGCCTATTACTGGAATAGACACATTTATGAATTTCAACATCCTATTAGTGATGATGATCTGACAAAATCACAAGAATGGAGATATTTGGGTGTACAGCTGACAGCTGATTTATGTGCTTAGATGGTTCCAGGATGTGATGTGCCTCCAAAGAAACCCTTGAGGAGCCGGGGCAGGGTGCGGCTGGCGTGAAACGGATCCCATGCATGGGGCACGGGCGCCATCCTCAGAGTTCGCAGGGTCTCTCCAGGGCCATTGGTATCCACTCAGCTGAGGCAGCGGCACAGAGGTGTGCAGGGGCGAAGGCTGGTGAGGACAGCATCCCCCGCTCACATGCGGGTCTCCTTGAAACAGGTTTGAGCTGACACCGGCACATCAGCCGTGGCAAATTTCTTTTCCTTAGATGCAATAATTTAACTGGAATTGATGAAATGAAATATATTTTGGAATCACTATCAATCCCAGTGAGACTGGCTCGTGACAAGAATCTATTGAGCTACGTGCATCTAAGAGTGGGTGTCAAGGGACTCTCTCTCAGGGTGCTGGGTGGACGTGGGCCTTGCTGTTGTTAAACTTGGCTGGTTTGGGCTCCTCTAGGCTCCGTTGACTGTTTATCCAGCTCCTCCTCCTCTCCCCTAGGACAGAGTTACTGTGCTCTTTGTTGGCTTTTGTGCCCTCTCAAGCTCCATCTGTAAGAGAAAAATTGAATTGGTCCCATTAACTTGATTTTAGTAGTGATGGAGAAAGTATTGGATTCTGGGATTGCTTGCCATTTAATTTAGATGTGAAAATATCACATGTGATTAACCTAGATACATCACTGCCATTGCCATCGTGAGCTGGCCATGAACAGGAAGAGACACTTGCAGGTCATCATTTGGGAAGTATCTAGTTAATTAAGGGAAGAGGTCCACCATGTCAGGATGGAATCCCTTCAGGGATACAAGAAAGAGGTTGGGAGGAGTTTGTCATAGTAGGCTCTTTGGATCTCAACCATCACCATTTGACTGGGTAAAAAGAAGGGGGCTCTGTCCTGGCTGGAGTGGAGCACCCAAACCCCCAAAAAACATAAATACAAATCACAGCATTTTTAGAACCACAGACTATAGCTCCATGAGGGCAAGAGCCATAAATGAAGTTAATGCTGTGTCCTCCAAGTCTACGCCGGTGCCTGCCAAGGGGCAGGAGGGGGAGTGGAGTTCAGGTGGTATGGAGACATAGAGAATATTTGTTGAAGGAATCATAGCACTGGAAGAAAATTTGGGGTACATCCAGTCACTCTGTATCCCTGCTTAATTATCTCACTCATAGGGGGCTCTGCAGTGACCACAGAAAATTTCAAATCCCAGCTCTGTCACTTAATTGCTGTGCCAACTGGTGCAGGGAACTTAGCCTCTCTATACAGTTCCCTCATCTGTAAAATGTCATTCCTAATAACACATGCTTCATAGGGCTGTTTGAGGACTGAATGATGTAATGCATGGAAAGCTGTTTGAAGAATATTTGGTATCTATCGAAAACACTTAAATGTTAATCACTGTAGTTATTACATGGTGTTTCCATCGTGTTTTTCGTTAATCCATCCTTTTGCCTAATTAAGCCTGGAAACTTCATAAGAGTCCTAAATCCAGTTTGCCATAACTTAAGACCCTTTTTCCTATACTGGCCTCGCAGAGGTAACACAAATCCTTTATCAGAACTGCCTGACTGACTGTGGATCAGTCCTGGGCTCTCTGTAAGCCTCAGTTTTTCTTTTATTTTGTTTTGTGTCATGTAGACACTAAACTACATGATCTCTAGAGGCCTCTTTCAGCTGTGTTGTGGCGATTGTGGCCAGTCATAGCAGCTACGCTCACTGAACACCTATTATGAGCTAGGCACTGTTTCAAGTGCTTTCCCGTGTTAATTAATACAGCACTTACATTGGGGAATTTGATATCAGTACCTTCCTTCTAAAGATGAGGGAAGTTAGCTGCTGGAAGGTCCGTCAGGTCACGGGCCGAGGGTTGCCCAGCTGGTAAGCAGAGGAGTCAATATTTGGATCTAAGAAGATTCACTACTCAGACCACGAGCCTATAGAGCAGAATTAATTCTGTGGTTTTCTGTTACTATGATTTTGTGAATATTTCTGAACTCAAGGTGAACCGAGAAATCAGAATCTCTCTATTCTATTGGCTTTGTCCAGTGACCTGACCTTGGCACCAAAGAATATTTTCCATCCACAAATAGCAAAGTGCCTGATTGCCAAATAAATAAGAGAATATAAGCTACTGTGAAAAGGCCCCAACGAACTGAGTTATTACTACTGTGTCATAATTACAGCAAGAATAATATGCATTTAAGGAACACTTCATGTCCCCCAAGTGCTTCATGGCTGTCATAATGAGGCAGCCTATTGGCACATTCCAAAGAGATGACAGCAAGCGTTGATTTCCACTCTTCAGTGCCGTGAAACTTGCAGGTACCTCTCAGCTTGGGATGGAGGGTCAGGGAAGAGATATGGAAAAGCCAACAAAGCCAAGCCTAGGAGGATGATGGAAAGAGGATTACCACCTAATGGGTGAGAAAGGCAGCACTAGCTCCAAGTTTCTTGGGACTGTATAAATCAAAAGTTAATTACTGATAGGACCCCCATTTGTATTTTTATTGCTCTATTTACATTTTATGAAGCCATCTGTTATCATTAATATGTTCAAAGTCAGTTTTGTTTTATTTGTAATTATACAGCAAAAGAAAAAGCAATTCTTCCTCAAGTGGGAGAAACCACAGGCCTGGGGGAGGAAGGCATCTGGCCCGGGTGAGCCCTTGGCTGGAACAACGACCGTCTCCTTGGGCTGGGTTCAGGCAGGATCTGGGCAGGCTGCACGGACTCTGGCAGCTTTTTGCAGGCTCAGTCACTTGGAGGGAAGCTTGGCCCTCTGAGCTGAGGCATAATCTGCATCTCTGGGATGTGGATAACTTGTTAAGAGTGGTGCAGTGACAGGCTGAAGAACAGCGGAACAAGCCCACCAGCTGCCCTTTTCGGGCACGGAGCTGCAGTGAACCCATCCAAGATATCACCGTCTCCAACCAGGCCCATCTGCAGGGGCATCCCTGGGGCCACACACATGGATGGAGCCTACAAGCCATCTTGTTCTTTTTCTCTTGTTTCGCTTCCCTAGGACACAGCTGAGTGACCCCTTTGGAGGTGGCTTAGGGAGACCAGAAACCACCACCGGCCACTTTTGGCTCAGGGACTAATGGCAAAGTGCTCCTTCCTGATCCCAACCCAAAATGAGCAGCTGCTGGAGGATTACAAAGCATTGGACCTTCTCCTGTTCATTTTAAATGTTATCTCAGCTGGGCAGTTCTTGCAAATGAGCCCATCACCCTCCCCTTCCTCTCTAGTTCCCTACCATCACCACCACACACTCTACCCAAATACGCTCCGGCCAAAACCAGGGCCTACGAGGAGTGCACATTAACTAAATTGCAGCTTACTGGCCACATTGGTGGTGTTCCCAGATTGAGTTCCTCTGGCTTAACACTCGGATGCTAATGACAGGAGCTGGTGGGTCAGATGTGACCAAGGGACAGCCTTCAAAAAGGAAATGGCAAGAGCGGGCTTCACAGAGCTTCGATTTTAGGCTAGCTCACTGGCCCGCAAGTAAGGTAAGCCAGAGATGCATTTAAAACAAAACAAAACAAAACAATGGAAACATCTTTCTGCCACAGAAAAACTTGTACTTCATAACTGTTTCCAGTCATACCCTGCAGGTTTCAGAAACACAAAACAAAATATTTTATTGATTCTGCTGCAACTGGAATGTGGTTTCCTTTCTCTGAGTGCTCCCCTGGTGCAGTTTCTTGCCTCTGACCCCTGTCCCCATATTTTTCCTGACTATGCCTCCTCCTCCCCTCCAGTTTTTTCTCCACTACCAGATATGAATGGCGGAGGAAAGGATTAGAGGCTTTGGACAGGAAAAAGAGACAAGAAAAATAAAACAAAACATGGTGCCTGCTTAGCCATTTCTCCCAAAAGCTACAGTTGGTTGGGACCCAGAAGGAATGTTCTGTCCTTCTTTTCCTAGGTGCCGTCCTGTTCCTCTCCTTTGTTCCTCAGTAGTACCCCAGAACTCGTAAAGGACTTTTCTGTGCAAAGCAGACTCCCGTTAGAAGCCATTTCCAAATCTGAAATCATTGCACTGGGCGGTGAAGACAGACAATGGTTAAGCCACTGAATTCACTAAATGGACATTGAATAATTGAGACACTTCCTTCTGGGGTCAAGGGTTGTGGTTTGGAGCTGGGTCCCCCAGGGAAGCACCCCCACTCTTGGCTGAACTGGTTGGGGCCAGGGCTGCCCACGTCTTGGTAGATACTGCTCCTTGCACCCATGGGTGTAGTTCTAGGGAGGTGGGAGATGTGGTATTTCGCAAGCAAAATCTGAATGTCCCAAGTACACAAGGCTGGGACCTGGGGAGGGCTAATCGGGTACTTCTCATTCCAAGTGCTTCCCAGCCTGCTCTTTCATCTCCTCCTGTCTCTGCAGAGCCTGTGGTTGATTAATGATGGGGCTCTTCATCCCCAGCACAGCCCCCTTTGCTCCCCCCACCTTCACGCATGTCCATTTAATTCTCTCCTCCCTCTTTTGGCATCTGGTTTATTTTGCATTATATGCAGCAATTTGTATATAAATTGCTGATGCAAATGTCCAAAATAAATTATGCTGAATAATAGATGAAGACAGCTACATAATTTATAATGCTAGAGGCCAGACAGAGCTGGACTGGCTGAGTTCAAGCCCACAGCCACTTCCCATAACCTGCCCGGCTGGTGTTTACATCTTAAGTGCTGGAAACAAACACAGCCTGATGCCTGTAGCTCAGACCGTCTTCTTCGAGGTGTGTGTCTGTCCCTAGAGTGGATGTGGTCTCCCCGGCCCAGGCTGCAGCCCATCCGTGAGGAGCAGTCACAGGAATAGCATGCGTCATCCCCTTCCTCCATTCGTCCTGTTGGCTTTGCCTTTAAAACAAACCCCAGGCCTGACTTTCCCCCATAACCTCTGCCACCACTGCCTTGGAGAAGCCGCTCTGACCTCCTGCCTGGCGAGTGAACAACCACTCTGCATCTCGGAAGCCTCTCCCTGTTTTCTCCTTCATGCCTGGCCTGTATGACTGCAGCCTTCGGGTGCTCTTCCACTCACCTTCACGTGGTGACCTGGTCATCTGCAGGCCCCTGAATTTGTGTCTTCTTCCCTGCCTGGTCTCTTCAGCCCTGCCCATCCACAACCCAGCAGCCATCCTCGAGCCTCTGGTCCTGCTGGGCACACAGTAACTACAGGGCATAGATTTGGGCGTTCTGAAGCCTGTTCTATACTGCCCTGAGCTTGGAAAGGTATATACTGGGAGGAACTAGAGCTGGCATTGACAAATGGGAAGAGAAAGCTTCCTTCAGCTTTGCCACCCCCGAAAGCCAGTTCTGCTCACATAAGACATCTTCACAAGAGGAGAACATTAGTTATTTTTCCCGATCCTTGGCGTCTGCTCTGATAATCGAGAATTGTTGAAATGGGTGAGATCACAGCATCAGTCTGATTGGCTAACAGGAAATCTGAGTTGTGTAATTATGCGACCAAATTCACACAGGTCAAAACTAATTAGCCAAAGTGTAAAAATAGCCTTCTGTACGAATACAGCATTCTGTGTGCAGTCACACTCGTTCAGCATAATTCCCTTCACGCCTCAGGATAATCCAGAGGTGGAGGCGGCGCCCTCCTCCCCGTGTACCCTACACTTCCTGTTCAGAGACGCTGCCTTGCACCTTCCTCCAGGGGCGAGTCTTGGACCTGGGAGCTGTGATTCACCGGTATGGACGCCACAGAAGAGCTTCAGCGTTTCCGAATACCCCCCACCATGGACGAGGCACTGTGCCAGCACATGAATAAGTGCTGTCAGATTGACACCTTCAGCAACTCAGGGAGCTAGTGTTAGCTCCACGTTGCGAAAGAGGAAACTGAGTCTCAGACCAAACAACTTTGCTCAGGTCATGCAGTTGTTATGTGAAGCTGAGAAAGGGGCCTAGGATGTTGCAGAAATGATCAGGGAGCATGAGGCTGAGGGGACCCAGCTTTCCCTACTAGCCAACCTGCTTCAACCGAGTGCCTCTGCAGACAGAATGTGCTATCCTCAAGTGAGCTAATCGCCTTGTCACTGTGCCATCATGCACGGTGGCCGGCTCCATCCCAAGCTGCTAAGGGGGCGGTTGACAGGGTATGGCCAGCCAAAGACTCAAAAGTGCTAATAGACTTTAGCTGTGTCGTATAAAGAGACAGCAGCTGCACTCAAGAAGGCCTCTGAGCATTATAAAATAGTTTGGGGATCTAAAAACAGAAAGCGGGTTCAGGCCATGAAGACAGTTGCAGAATTATTTTAGATTTTCATTTCCGACAAAAAAGATGGAAAGGCCATATCGCCGTGAGATTAGTTCCGTCCAATTTCGAGTCAGTGACACACCACTGAGGCTTGGGGATCTTCCACGGCTAAGCAGAGAAACCTGAAGGAAACAATTCTGTAAACTGGAACAAAGTGGGGGGCTGTAGATCGGGGGGCTGTTATGCATTTAGAGGCTCCTGAAGCTCCAATGGAGTCCAGAGCTTAAAAATGGAAGAAGGAGCAGAAAAATTCAGAAAGTGAGGAGACTTTGCTTTCTGAGACTTTTGGGGGAACATTTAGTGGTGGTAGAGGCAGTGTACATGTGTGTGATTTTAGGACCTGAAGTAACAATACCCTCCAGCGTTTGCTACCGTAAGCGGCTGAAAGTGCCTGTGTTCTGTGAGGAAGCATGTGCTCGCTTCAGGTCTGGAAGGCAAAGGGACGTTCCAGGGAGGCCTCTCCTGCTCTGACCTCTGACTCCCCAGGACTCCAGGGCACGTTCACTGCCTCTCCTGGAGGCTGCTGTCTGGCAGCAGTAGAGCCCTGGGAAGGCAAGGGTGGCCTTCATGTGTAATAGCAGAACCTTGGCATGAGAACCTGTGCCCTCATCTCCTTATTTTTTATCCTAATGCACTTCTTGGGTTAGTGCCTCCAGCACAGCTCCTGCTGACTAATGCTTCTGCAAAACTCAGACATTCTTTGTGCTGCTCCTCTCAGAGACCTGATAAAGAAGCCACTCCCTCTCCTGCCTGGCAGCACTCTATTAGGTCCTGGTGTCTGGTGCACACCTGCCTGGGCTCCCAGTGTAGAATCCAGGGGAAGACACTCAAGTACCAACCTCCACTGCCAGTGTCCAACTTCCCAGCTGAATGGGAAGGGTGTTGAAGCTTCCTCAGCAGTCTTAGGGTTGAAGAAATGAATGATATTGTAACATTTGATGAGGGAATATGGTCACAGCCTGTCAAGGACACAGGTTAACATTAAATAGAAAGATGTTACTGCAACTGTCTCTGCAGCCAGCTCTGATTGGCATGAGTAGTGAGCAGTTTCTCAATCTTAGTGCTACTGGCATTTAAATTGCATACTTTATGATCACAGTTTGGGAAGGGGGATGCTGTGCATTATAGGATATTAGCAACATCCCTGACCTACCAAATAGATGTCTGTAGCACCCCCTCCCCACACTGTGATCATAAAAAAGGTCTCCAGGCATTGCCAAATGTCCTCTAGGGGGCACAGTTGTCCCTGATTGAGAACCCCTGAGTTAAATGATTCTGCGCTTCTCTGTCAAGGGTCCCCAGAGTGAAGTCCTTGGGCAAGCAGCAGCAGCGGTGCTGGGAGGCTTGTTAGAAATACAGGTCTTCACATCATACCCCAGACCTGATTCAGAATTCCTGACGGTGGGACCCAGGGGATGGGTTATGTTTTAACAAGCCCTCCGGATGATTCTTATCCATGCTAAAATTTGAGAAGCATTGCCAAACGGTAGCCACTTGCCACATGTGGTTATTTAATTTTATTTTATTAACTAGATTAGGCAAAACTAAAAAAATTTAGTTTTTTGGTTTCTGTAGTCACATTTCAAGTGATCAATAGCTACATGTAAGTGGTGGCTACTGTCCTGGAAAGGACAGTTACAGAACATGCCATCATTGCAGAATGTTCTGTTGGACTGCATTGTAATGAAGTTGCTACCAAAATGTGGATGACTTCAAGAACCCTAAGACTATTTCTGGCTATCAGCTAAGTGCTACAGACTACTCACTGGCTACCTTATGGCCCTGCATAACTAGATATAGAAGTGAACTGAGAGAAGCCGTGTTTCTTCCCTGCTCATGCTTGCATATAAGATAGGTATAATGACGCTAACCTGCCCAGAGCCCATCCATGATAATGGTCAAGGCAGCTGGTCAGAGACACAGGAAGTCTGGGGTAAAATACATAATATAGAGCATGCCTTAATCTTACTTTAAGGCAATATACTAAGGTATCAAAATAAAAGCAAGCACAAATTCAACAACCACACCAGGGAGAACAAAGAAATACAGGCATATGGCGTCAAGTACTTTGCAGGGACAACAGGTTTTACAGGGGTATGCCCCGAGACTAGCCCATTCTCCTGCCTCTAGTAAGGGCCCGTGTGTAATTTCTGAACTCAGATGAGTGCCAGTTCCAAGGACCTCTGAGACCTCTTTGCAGGGTTCTCACTCTATCAAATCCATCCAGAGAGCTTAGCAGCTCCAGAGTAAAATGGAATAATCCTAATCACACCGAGTGTCCAGGCAGTCCCTGGAGTAGGGTAGGCAGTTGCGTGTGTGTCTCTGTGTCTCCCCTCTATGCCAGCTGCAGACATCACTGATGAATCGGCCTACTCTTCTCCATGGACCCCGGCTGCAGCCAGTACCAACCAGTCCAAGCTTACATGCACAGGAGGACACTAGTCACTGTCTTTGTTTTTGAGTAACTCAAATTTGTGTACATGCCTCAGCTTCTTTTTGGAAAATCCAAATACGACTTTTCTGTATGACAAGATGCTATAGGGCATTTCTCCTTTAGCGAACCAAAGAAGTGTTCCCTGGCTTTCTAAAGGCGATCACTTAATGTTTACTGCCCTCATTCCTTTTCTATCGACAAACCTTGTATTTCAGCACAAACTGTAATTCTCCTTTCCACACCAAGTTATCGGTGTCTCGGGAACTCGACAGACCCAGTCAACATTAAAAGTGCTCCTAGATTGGTTTTTAGCTCTGCTTCTTAACTTGATTCCAATTTGGATTACACCAAGCCTGGAACTCGCCATGATTTATTCTCAACCAGCAATCAAATAAAACATAAAAAAAAAAACACACATGGCATTCCCACCCCAGTTATACAAAACCCCAGCATGAAGTGGGTTCAGCAAGACTTCTTTTTTTGTTTGCTTGGGTTTTTTCTTTTCTTTTCTTTTCTTTTTTTTTTTTTTTGAGACAGGGTATCTCTCTATTGCCAGGCTGGAGTGCAGTGGCAGGATCATAGCTCATTGCAGCCTCGACTTCCTGGGCTAAAACCATCCTCCCCCGTCAGCCTCCCAAGGAGCTGGGACCACAGGTGTGCACCACCACACCCAGCTAACCTTTCAAAATTCTCTGTAGAGATGAATTCTCCCTATGCTGCCCAGGCTGCCCTGGGCTCAAGTAATCCTCCAGACTTGGCATCCCAAAGCGCTGGGATTACAGGTGCACCTGGCCTCAGCAAGGCTTCTTTGGCAGGAACCTGGTATTGAATGAAATCTGCCCAGCAACGAAAAACTCTTAAACCTCTGCCAGAAAGCCCAGCAGGTCGGTGCAATTTGTCCCCCACCTTGCTCATCTCCCCTGAATTGGGCTGAAGAGGGCTTCACCAAACAAGGAAATGCAAAGGCAGGGACTCGGCCAGCCAAATACCCACCTCCGTGGGCTCTCCTGTGGGGCGGAGGGAAGTGACCAAAAGCAGATTCTTTCCTCTGGTTACCTTCACGGGTGCTGCAATCCTATGGGAAATGTCCTCCTGAGCATACCCTGGGTGCCCCACTGTGCTTCAGTCAGAGAAGTGTGTGAAAACCTAAGACCAGAAGGTGAGCTTCGGGAACGCAAACCTTCAGGCCTTAAGAGTCCAGGGCTGGGAACAAGACACTGGGACCCCAATTCTGCCCACAGGAAGGGGTGAGAAAGATGAGTAGTTTACAAAAACGAGGGTGTGCCAGTGGCTGCTTCATTTGCAGGGGGGCACTGCAGCATCAGACCAGGGAGCTAGAAACATCTGGCCAAGAGAGGCTTCTCAAGGTTGACCACAAAAGAGAGGGCTGGGGGGTCTACTGTGACTGGCCTGCTCACCTGGAGGTGAGAGGCTGCACCTGCCCTCTGAGGGAAAAGGCCTGAGTTCTTCCCAAAAGAGCAGACGTGTGTAGCCAGTTGACTTGGGTGATAAACTTAGTCTTTAACAACAAACTACAAGTTAAACCAAGTGAAGCCACACGTCCTGCATAGCTCTGTAGTGAGGCCACACCCAGTATTTATGACAATCTTCATAGTTACCTAATTATTTATTTGTAAAATATATATCTATAAATACATTACATATATTTATATGTACAGTTTCCTTTATACCCATACAAATATACATATGAGCACATATATTTACATATAAATACATACGCCCCAATAAAAAGGCTTAAGCATATATTTGAGTATATATCCGTTCATCTGCATGAATATGTGTACACACTATTACATGATAGTTAATAAGTCATAGTCTTTGCATCTAGATAGCTCCAAGCTTGAACCCCAGTTCTGCCACTTAGGGAAGGTGTTTCCTTCTGTAGATTATTTAATTGAGCCTTAATTTCCTCTTCGGTAAGGTAGAAATAGTAACCCACGTAAATTACCATACAGATGTAAGGAATAAGATAATGAATATAAAATATACAAAATAGGTGATCAATGGCAGATACAGCTGTTGATATAACTAGCACCTCAACTAGTTACATCAACTAGTTGTGACTGCAACTAGCTGAAGAATGAGCGCCTCATTCCCTTGGGTTGGTAGAAATCAGGGTGGGGGCCGGTAGCACTTGCATTTAAGGTGTTTTGAACAAATTCATCTAATATGTACCATCCAAAGGGTTCATAAGAGGTACCTTTTCTCAGATCAAATGCTTCTATTGCAAGAGTGGCTCATTTCTCTTTTATAACTGGGTAATTCAGAGGAGGAATTTTCTGTTTGGGTTTGTAAAACACAGTTTCTGGGAGGTAAATGTCAACTCCAAACAAAGGGGAACTTCCTAAGAAAGTTGCCGCTAGAGGTATTGAGCCCCCTGTTACACAGGGTGCTTCAGCAGAGGCAGGGCAACCACATGTGGGAATCCGAAGTCAGATGAGGGCTGCACTGCATGTTTTCTGAGGTCCCCTTTCACCTTGAAACCCGCACGTTCTGTGGCTTCTTAGAAGGTGCCCTCTGAGTGTGCTGCGCTGTGGTTTCTGTACTGCCTGCCCACATGCCTCCCACCCCGTCCTGGTGTCCTCTATTCATCAGTTACAAGGCCCTGAAGGAATCCAATAGTGAGGAGGTGAGATTACATTCTGAGGAAATGGGTAAACTGAAATGGGGCTGGGATTGAACGCAACCGGGCAGCCAGCTTCATTTAGCCGCTTGTGCAGAGTCTTATTAGGAAAATGCAGCCATCCAGAACAGCGGGTCTGCCAGCGTGTGGTGGGAGGGGCTGGCTGGCCACACTGCAGGTGGAAGGCCTTCCCTTCCCACACTTAAACGGCCTCCTGCCATGTCAGTGTGACCTGGGCTTTGCTCCCTCGGGGCATCAAAGTGGACGTTCTGATGCAATTCTGCCCCTGCCAACGAGGTCTGTTCCTCTGAGCATCCCTCCAGAGGAATTTTTTGCTTTACCTCACTGTTTCCCCAGGCCATTCCAGTTTTCTCTTCACCAATCTAAAGGTATAGAAACATGTCGCAGTGGACCCTGGGAATAGGAGGTGGAATACACTGAGTATTGGGATTAGAACTGGTATCAGTGAAGAGAAATTGGGAAAATGACTTTTGATGTGCCTTTCAAACATTCAGGAAGATGATATCTGTTGCCTGAGAGGGCAAGGAATGAATAAGAATAGGTGGTAATAACATAAGCAGCAGCTGTAAAGCCTTTTCTTCCTAAAAAGAATGACTAGAGTTCATCAAATTCAAACCCCAGTGATTGGTGGCCTCACAATTTTAAAGAGATGGGTGTTTGTGCAAGTTTCAAATTATCAGACTTTCCTCTCTCTCTCTCTTTCTTTCTCTCTCTCTCTCACACACACACACAGACACACACACACTCTCTTAAAATATGACCTTTCTGCATTTCAAAGAACCATAAACCTGGAAGGAAGGACCTCCAGTTCCCTGGTTTACAGCTGCTTAAGCCTTTGCCATCTGTGAAAAGGTAGAGATATTTAGAGACATAACTAGGAATATTTGTGACTATGGCAAGTTCTAAGATGCATGCTTATGCCATTCTAAAGGAAGTCCTGGCAATTTTCAGATGAAAAATGTCATCCAAGTTTGAGTTTCTGTAATTATCTATTTATATGCTCTGGGTGCCCAACGAGGGGTCAGAGACTGCCTCATTTGCTGGCTATATAGCTGTTTGTAAGTAAGTGTAATGTGACACACACTCTGTATTGGCTCGTAGGGATGGGAAAATTAGTTATGTCACATCTGAAAGCCACTTTACATTCAGAGGTCATAAACCGAGAGGAAAAATAACCAAAAGTTTCAGTATTCAATTTGTTTACTCTGAGCAAAATGCAATCTCTTAAACTGATGATGAGAGGAGGATGAATGAGATGGAAAAGGCTTTTAGGAGCTCACTTTAAAAGCTCAAAAGGTGTCTGGGACATTAAATAGCTGTTAAAAGCTCTAGTTGGATAATTTAAGTGTAAATGAGTATGAACTATATGGATTAAATTTGCCTTAAAATACCAGTCTGAAAAATTAAGGAAAGACTATTTGAGACAAACACAGTTCGCCTTTTTTCAAAACCTGAACATTTCGAAAAAATAATTTTAGAGTTTCAATGAAAGCTAAATGCAGTCAGATTTAACTGTCCCTAGTGATCTTCCCATTGAAAGCCACAATTCAGTAATAATTATACCCACATTAAAATAAGTACATGTGTTGATACACACATTCCGCATAAAGTGTACAAATTTAGCCTAAGCTTTTCAAAGCTTTTTCTATCATAAACAATGTTAGATAGATATCGACAAAAATTCAGCCGATAAATCTGAAAATCTGAATTTAAAAAAACCTTTATAATCTGAAATAACAGTTCATTTGATCCTTTGGGGGATTTTTTAAATTCTTCTTATTATTAAAATTGGGAATGTTATGTCTTTATAGTATATTTTACCCACCAATTATTATTATTTTTTAAGGGAAAAGTGTTTCATCCTTTATTTCAAGGAAAGATTGTATATTATAAAAACAAATATTGTTATGCCATTGATACAGAGCTCACATCACAAACATTTAACCATTTTCATCATACATCTGATGATCTAAAAATCAAAATTGCTTTGAAAGTCTTAAGTATTCTACTGTTTCTTAAAGATTATGTTATCACATTATAGTGACATACTACTGTTTTAAAGACTCAAGTAAAAAGGACACCCAGTAATTTTTAACCAAAAGTGTATCATTTCCTGTTTACTTGTTTTATAAGATCAATAAACACTATAGTAAGACTTGGCATTTAAACATTAAACATGTCTAAACCCCCTGAAGAATATACCAGATATAAGAAAGACATTTAGAATGCTTTAATATTTCCAGTTAACACCATTTGTATCAGTAACTGCAATGTTGTAACTTTTAGCATCTCACATAACTAGTCAGTAAGGATTTTTTTTAAGTGTAGGAGTGAGAACACAAGGACAGGAGCTATGAGAATGTCAAGTTTTATACTTCTGTTAAAATCTCTAAAATCAAAACTATTATTATTAAAGCCCCTCCGTTTGCTACATTAATTTCTAGAGACTGTCAGTGTTTTTTCCTGAGGACAGTCACCCTTGAAATAATGCTGCTCTAAAAGACCAAATTTTTAACTTTAGCTGTTACCTATGGAGATGTCTTTCTACAGTAGATGTTCATTATGCAATGAGGCTATGCATGAAAAAGCATCTTTTAAATTATTCATCATTATTATTATTGCTCTATTAAGGTCATCCTTTTGCTTGATTCTAAGATGTTTTCTTTAGAATTTAAACATGATGAGCGACATTTGTCAAAAAAAAAAAAAAAAAAAACTCATTATGAATATCATATCCTCTCTATTGCCCCTGTTTTAGAACATTTTCTTTCTTCTTAACTCATCAGGGTGTGTGGGTTCAAAAATAAAAGGAACCAAGCTTGAGAGATGAGAAAATTGAGGCACAGACAAGCCCATGATGTTGCTTTACATTACAGTGGCAGCTACTGGAGGTATTTGGCTGCACAACAACTTTCTACACTTTCAGTTTCCCATGTTTCATTGTAATATAGCACTAGAATGTAAGGTGTCCAGCCCAGTATCATCAACATAATTGTTTGGAGTTTTTGAGGTACCACCAGACATAAAAGCCTGATGTGTAGTTTAACAGCATGATGCAGATACAGACATGGAATTTTAGAGTATGGAAACCCATACTAAGGGTGCAGTGTCATGAGTTCATTCTTACCTCTCAACAACTAGGGGGCCAGGTCGAGTCCCAAGGGGTGTGAAAGCTGCTGCGGGATCCCTTCGTTCATTCAAACACTCTTCTAAGCAAATGGGTAATGGACGCAGAGCCATATAATCATGGAGCTTCTGTTCTAGCAGAGGACAGACAATAACAACAGTCACAGTGAGAAGGTAAATCACAGAGGCTGTTAGAAGATGACAAGGGCTTTGGAAAAGTGAGAAAGTAGAAGAGAGGAAGGGAGATCAAGAGTGCAGCAGGGTGAGCAGAGTAGGTTACGACTTCAATAGGGTGCCCAGGGTCAGCATCCTGGAAAACGAGACAATGGAGCAAAGACTTGAGGAAGGTGAGGGGTTGACCAGGCATGGGGAAAGAGCTTTCCAGGAAGTGGAAGCAGGCCACACAAAGTTCTTGATGTATTTGATGAACAGCAAAGCCGTCAGTGTGGCTAGGATTTAGGGGCAGTGGGAGAGTGGCAGGAGATGAGATCTGAGAGGAAATGGGAAGCAGGGCGGTAGATGATACCCAGCTGTGTAGTCTGTCACAGACTATTAGGAGGACTTTGTGTGTCTATCGGGGTGGTGGGCAGGAAAAATTGCTTTTGTTATTGTCCTTGCTGGTTTGGTTGATTGATTGGTCGTTATGATGTTGTGATTGGTGGTGGTGTGGGTGTTTTCATGCTCAGGTTCCGGCAGGTGAAGGATCCTGACCGCCCCCCCTCCCCAGCCTCACTATGCAGGTGTAACCGCATCCCTTTAAAGGCTCTGATTCTAGTGATGGAGACTGTCAAAGTGACAGCTGGCATGGTCCATCTTCTGCTATCAGGCTGTATGCACTAGGCTTGTCGTCTGATAGCCCAGTATTCATGGCTTTGTTTGAGTACGTACACTAACTCACAATATTTGTACTTGCAGGTCTTTAGAAGCAGACAGTCTTGGCTTCAACTTTGCATTTTTTTAAACTCCTTACCTTGAAGAGTTTGAGTCCAGTGCTTGTACTCTTGAAGACTTAACTGTCTACTTCATTAAGATTATTGTAAGACTTAAAAAAAATTGTGAAAAGCGTGTTGTGATAATGGTGATGGTATAATAAATGATGATGATCACGATGATTTAGTCCACACAGTCTGTTTTACCACAAAGCTGGATGGTTCCCTGGCCTCGGATGCCTCATGGTACAAGATTTATAATTCCAGCTATTAGGGAAGGGCCTCTGGGTACCTCAGCTTCCTTCTAGGAAACCATGTCCCACTGTTGATGCCAAAGCAAAGTTACAGAACCTTCAGAAGTGTTCAAGTTTTCGAAGCCCCTCCTCTGGCTTATATGCAACAGTGTGTGAGGAGGGCTCAAAGGCTCAAGGCTGCTGATTGACAATGTCTTGTTGTAGTGCGGGAAACCCATCCCTGACAGGTGCAAGGCTTTGAAGCCTTATTTTTGCCGGCCTGAGAGGGAGAGGATTCAGAACTTCTCAGGGTTCAAGAACTGAGGAAATCAACAGACCATTATGCTTAAAGAGCGGACTTTTAGGTGCTGGGTGCTGTGGTCTCAATTAGAGGCTCTAGAAATAACAAATGTCCACCACCTCACTCCCTGGGACCCAGGAAACCATCACCAGAAAGCAGAACCTGAGGGAAATGAGTACATTAAATCATCAGAATTTGCAGAAATATTTGATTCCTTCTGGCAGACTCATCAATCACAAATGATTAGAAAGCTGAGTTGCAGTGGACGAGACTCTGTTTTGAATGATGCCTCATTTCATTTCTATTACTAGTTATAGTTTGTAGAGAGACTTCTCTGCACATATTTTTTTAATTTTTGTTTTTCAGCTAAATCCTTTCCTCTTACGGGAGTAAAGGAATTATGGCAATGTTCAAAAATCTGAGACAGATAAATGCTCCTGGAGGGCACCAATAAGTGTAAAGAGACCCAAAACATTCTTACTGCACACCCCTCTGTACCAGGCACTACATTTAATCTCTGTAGTCTCAAAAAAGGAGCAAGTTCAGACAAGTTAAAAAAACGTCCGGAGATCACACCTAAGTGGAATTTGAGACCTGGTCTTTCTGAATGAAGGTTCAGGTTGATTTCTCCTAGAAAAGAGTTTCATTCCACCTTCACATTTACCCCAAAAGAAAAAAAAAATAGCCATGTATGTTGGAAACTTCAGCTCCTCTTAAGCCATTTTTTGGTCACTTCAACTTTGATGGAACTGGGGATGAGGAAGAGAACAAAGAAAAAATGTCCCTTTGAGCTCAGTCTCCATAGCTTTCCAGTCAAAAAGGAAAGAGGTTCAGTCAAAGAAATACACGACACATATAAGTTTTTGTAACAAAAAGCTTGAAGGGAACTTCATCAGAGAAAGAACCCAGACCAGAAAAAGGGATGTGAATTCTGCAGTGGGGCAACCCGGGAAGAGGGAGAGAGAAGGGAGGGGCTGGCGGGAGAAAGAGTGGATAGTGCAGGGGAGCAGGCGAAAACCACATCATTTTCTTTATTATCCTGTCCATTTGCCTTCATTTTTCTGATGTTCTGTCCATCAGCTGTTAACACCGAACTCTCTAAAAAATAAATACAACCTGAGCAGATTAAGTGAAAAGGCTTTGGAGAGCCCAATTACTGTGTGTCCCCTGGACGCTTGGAAATGGACTTCATTTTTCTGTAATGAACAAAATGGTGAGTGACAGCCCAGCCAAATGAGGCACGTCCCAGCTCCGGCTTCGTCTGTCAGGCACACGCCGCGAGACAGACTTTATGCATTGTCGCAGCAGCACGCATGGAGAGGTGTGCGCACGCAAACATGCATACTTAAACTCAATTGGAAGGCACCTGCTCCTGGGTGAGCTGCCATGTTTTTCCTCCCAACTCATCACAACAGTTGCTTCCTCTTGAAAATCTAGCAGGTTTCTGAGAAAAGTCATGTTCATCACAGAAGTTATTTATTAACAATAAATAGAGGAGAAACTCAGTTCGAAACAGGTATATTATGTTTTCTCATACCTGATGCAAAGGCATAAATGGATGAATGAGTTCTGCCTTACAGTCCAGGCTCATTTCTTTAGTTGTCTTTTTGGATATCTCCAGTTTATTCATTCATTCATCCACCCATCTATTCATTTGTTCAACACACCATTCATAAAAGTCTACTCTTAGCTGTGTACTGTGTTAGGAGCAGGACGGTTACCAAGCTGAGGAAGCAACGTTCCTCTACCATAATTCTCATCTGGTTGGGAAAACAGACATATCCAAAGTCAAATATCAAGTGTTTTTTATTCTATTAGCACATTCCTTCTGAAGAACAATAGGTTGTCTCACAAATTCAAATGGGTAGTATTTGCCCCATGGGTTTCTTTGGATGGGTGTGCCATATCTACACACCTGCATTTCTATTTTCGAACTTAATTTTGTGGCATTAAGACAGCTGAGAAGTGTGCCTTTCCTTATGTGTGATGTGAAACCCTTGTTCTCAAATCTCTCAATACTGAAAACTTGTCTGGTTCTGTAATCTTCCATTCAGCAAGTCATTGTTGAACGTCTTTCCCATGCCAGGTATTGCACTAGATGCAGAAATTCTAGGGGTAAACATGTCTCACACAGTCCTTGTCCTCATATAGTTTTTAATCTGTCAAGGGAAATAGACATCAAACAAATAATTACACCAATAATTATTTAATCACAGCTGTAATTAAGTGATATAATGGCATATGGCAGAATGCTTTAAGAGTGTTAAATGAGGACCTGACAGTTTGGGGGAAGAGGGAGGATTCCAGAAAGGCATCCGTGGTGAGTGAAATTTACCATAGGAATTAGTCATGTGGAGAGGACATAGCACAGCATTTCAGGTAATTTTTTTTTATTATTGTTGTTTCCATGTAAGTATGTCTTTTCCCAAGAGTGGGTTGGTTTGCTTCTTAGACACCAGAGGAGGTTGTTAAAGTAGGACTGCGTTGGGAGCATTTAGAATAGGTAGCCATGGGGTAGCATGATTTATAGGGAATGAAGTCTCATGTCTTCACTCCAGCACTTGATGTATCCCCTTGCTTCTAGAGAAGGATCATTGCCTTAGATACCATGTGCTTCAGTCTTCCAGCAGCCTTTATTCTCTTGGATGGCTGGTGCTTAGAAATTCCTTCAGTAAATGGACACGAGAAGGTGCATGAAGCTTAACAGCAGATAAAGGATAACTCGAGGTGAGATGCATGTCACATGTGTGTCAAAATCCAGCTTTTCCTATTTCAGCTTCACTAATACACATACGTGGATAGCCAGCATTGGCTTTACATTTATGACACCCTACTGACATACTTCATTCCACTTTATTATCCAAATCTATTCATGCAAAAATTGAGAGATCAAGAGAAATTTAATGAGCTACGCTGCACATCCTGTGCCCAGAGTAAACTCCAGAGAGTTTCAGAATCCTAACCTATGGCCCTTTCTACCATGCCCCAGCTGCCCCGCAACAATGATACTGAACGTAGTAGAACAGACGGTCGTATAGGCTTCTGTCCTGCATTCATTCATTTGCTGGTATTTGTACGTGATAATACAACAATACAGTGCAGTGCAATGTAGTACAATGCGCTGAGCGATATGCTAAATGCTTGAGATAAAGTGGTGTATAATCCCATGAGGAAGACCAACAGCTAAATAAGCTATTACAATAAAGCACGGTAGATGCTCTGAACAGAGAAAAAAATAACGCCATGGGAGCTCAGAGTAAGGAGCTCTTAACCTTGCCTAGGGTGTTCAATGCAGTTTGAGTTTGTAATTAGAAAGCTTAGAGGTGCTAAGTAGGTGGTAAAAGAAATATTTTTCAGGCAAAAGAACCGTGTGAATGAAGGCCTAATGGCTAGGTAAAACAGAGCATGTTCCAGGGTCCAAAAAGGCCATGGTAAAGTGTGAAGAGAGCTATGGCAGGAAGGAAGGATGCCATAGGGATGTCTGGTCCTCTCATTTTGCAAGATAATCATAGTGACAGCAATGTATCTAGAAGCCTGGGCCGTCAAATAGCATTTGACAGTCTGCCTTCTTCCTCAGCTGGCATTGCCATCTGAGTCTGGATAGTACATGACAGACTTATGGCACCAAGGGCGATCTCAGATATCGATTTCTTTAAATGAATACATGATTAGAATCAGAATTTGAGGAATCTCAGAAGTCATCTAGTTCTACGAACCCTTGCCCCACTGCCGCCTTTTCACAGACAGAAAAAGTGAGTCTTAGTGACGGAGTGAATTGTCTAGAGATCTCTGCAGAGCTACAGGCAGATCTAAAGTTAGAATCACGGTCTGACAGTTGAAACCCTTTAAACTGGATCATCATGATCACCATTCATTATTTGGAGAAACATCTGAAAACTCTGATATTCAATTGCTACCCTCCTGACTTAAAGCCTGATAACCTGCTCAGTATCAAAGACAACATTTAGACGGATATTTTCTCTCTGTTTTTTTGTTTTTGAGACAGAGTCTTGCTCTGTCGCCGAGGCTGGAGTGCAGAGGTGCAATCTCGGCTCACTGCAAGCTCAGCCTCCCAGGTTCACACCGTTCTCCTGCCTCAGCCTCCGGAGTAGCTACAGGCGAGGGACTACAGGGCCGCCACCACGCCCGGCTAACTTTTTGTATTTTTAGTAGAGATGGGGTTTCACCATGTGAGCCAGGATGGTCGCGATCTCCTGACCTCATGATCCGACCACCTCGGCCTCCCGAAGTGCTGGGATCACAGGCGTGAGCCACTGTGCCCAGCCCTTAGATGGAGATCTTCTTTGGCGTTCCTCTGAGAGATCACGTGAGTGCATTTCAGGAGCAACATCTGGACTACGTGATCCAGGCCTCCTCCTCAGTCACCGGTGCTCCCAGGCTCCCTCCACCTACCGGTCTGAAGACAAGAATAGGCCGCCCTAGCTGTGTGGACATTGTGAGAGTGCGGAGGGTAAGCGTGTGTGCTGCACCCATTCACAAACCTGCGGACCAGAAGCCTCCGCCCGTGCATTTCTTGTTTCCATTTTAGACCAGCGGGTCACAGCTGATAAACAAGCATAACCAGGATACACAGATAGAAGCTTCACTGAGCAGGAGAACGCAGCCTTTGCACAACCCTAGTGATCTCTCAGGGTGACACTGGGTGCTTGGTTTTTGGAACAGCCTATAAACAGCTTTTCAAACCCACTACCCTTCATTTATTAGTGGCTTAGAAATGCAAATGTTTCTGAGAATACAGGGTGTTTCTCTTCTTCTCTTAACACGCTTTCAGAACTTTAACTGAAGAATCATAGAATCCAGCAGTTTAAGAGCTGAGAGGGCCTTTGATCATATCATTTTTATAGTTCATAGCTCAGGAAACTGAGGACTCCAGAAGTTATGCAGTTTCCTAAGTGTTTCATTGCTACGTGGTAGTAGATACAGAACTGAGCGCATAAATGTCTCTAAGAAAGAGAAACAGGAACAGACCTCAGTATGGAGAGTTCTCTCACTGTCTTTAATCACGCTGATCTTTAATGTACTGCTCGCGTTCGTTGAGCACTGATGACGTGTTAGGCACCATGGGAAAGAGTTTTTGTGCATTGTCTCTTCGAAACCTTGAAACAGCCTTATAAAATATAGCCTATATCATCACCCTGATTTAAAGAATAATAACATTTATTAAATGTTAACTAGGCACTAGACATGGTACTGCATCATGTATGTACATGAACTTTTATATTCCTCACAGCAGTAGTAGCATCTCCGTCTCACCCATCAGGAACCTGCGGCTAAGTGGGTATACATAACTTGTGCGAGATTGCAGAGCTGGCTGGGATCTGGAGACAGACTGTGAACCCTGACCCCCACTTTGCCACTGCACTCTGACATCTTAGGAGGAGGATCTGACCTCCAGCTTGTTGGAATCCAGAACTCTTGCTCATTCACACCACGCTTTACTCTTCCTAATTTTATAAGCACAAAATATCTTTCCACCAAGTGGCATTTTCTTGGGATTCTTACTCATCCGGGATAATTCTTAAAGACAAAGAAAAAAATACTAAATGTTTTTCCTACTCTCTTGTCTCACACAACGCAACACTTCTGACATCAGATGAGTGAGAAATTTTTCCCCACACACCAACCGAGCAACAATCGTGAGGGCTGGGCGTTCTCCAATTCAACTCAGTTCTGACACTGTCTATCTGGAGATGGTGTCAGTCCCCATAGGGCGAGGCTCAGCCCACAGGACTGCCTCCCACTTCAGGTGCTAGTTGCAAGCCCCAGATGGCAACAGTGCTACTGATCCGCGTTCCCAGCCCCCACCTCTTCAGGTTTAATTCATTTACTAGAGTGGCTCACAGAACTCAGGGAAACACTTGACATACACTTACCAGTGTATCAGTAGAGGATACAGGGGAGCAGCCGGCTGGAAGAGGTGTGTGGGGCAAGGCAACGGGGAGGGGTGTAGAGCTTCCAGGCCCTCTTCCGGAGCACCACCCTCAAGGAACCTACCAGTGTTCAGCAACCAGAAGCTCTTCAAACCCTGCCTGTTGGGTTTTTTATTGAAACTTCATTAGGTTGGCATAATTGATTACATCATCAGCCATTGGTGAGCAACTCAACCTTCACCTCCTCTCCCCTCGCAGGAAGTAGAGGGTGGCACAGAAAGTTCCAATTATTTAATCACATAATTGGCTTCCCTGGCAGCCAGCCACCATCCTGAGGCCATCCTGGGGCCCCAGCCGCCAGGCATCTCATTAGCCTACAAAAAGACGCTATCACTTTGGAGATTCCAAGGGTTTTCAGAGCAGTGTTCCAAGAAAGAGGACAAAGACCATATCGAAATATGTATCTAGATATATATATTATAGGTCACAACAATACAAAAAGTAACATTTTCTTATCCTGAACTCATTTAAGGTTAGCATCAACTGATAAACTGATTTTCCATGTTTCTGAGAAATAACAGCTACAGTGAAGCCAGCGTTCTCTCCTGTCCCTAGCCTGTTGCTCACCAGCCCTTTAGAAAACTAAGATTGCTTTTGCTCTTTAAGAGGTGTTTGTGGCTCTGAAGGATCATGAAACTAATTGTCAGTTTAGGAATATCAACATAAAATACCCAAACACACAAAACCCAAGAAACTTAGTGCTTGCATAGTTCTGTTGTGGGTTTGTGTATGTGTTTCACAAGTGCTTGGTGATGTCAGGCCACAGGGACCTGATGAAGTGTCCACTCCTTGGTAGCCTTATATTCTCACTGGTGCTCAGATATCACAACATCCTTCTTTATGAAGGCTTGGTGGATGTCACGTGATCCAGCTCTTCCTCACTAACTTCTTCTCTATCGGAGAATGGAGAATAGGGGTAGGTTTAAGAGGTCAGGAAGGAACTACCCACTCATGTGAATGACAAAATAGAAATTTCAAATGTGGGCTTACAAATGATTTGCATGTAATTCAAATGACCAGTTTACTGGTTATCTTTTAATTTGACATTCAGATAACGATAAACTTGCCTTAATTATTATTTTTTTTTTTTTTTTTTTTTGGAGACGGAGTCTCGCTCTGTCACCCAGGCTGCAGTGCAGTGGCGCGATCTCGGCTCACTGCACACTGCGCCTCCCAGGTTCACGCTATTCTCCTACCTCAAGCTCCAGAGTAGCTAGGACTACAGGTGCCTGCCACCATGCCCAGCTAATTTTTTTTGTATTTTTAGTAGAGACGGGGTTTCACCGAGTTAGCCAAGATGATCTCGATCTCCTGACCTTGTGATCCACCTGTCTCAGCCTCCCAAGCCTTAATTATTTCTTGTTCTTTTATTTTCAGAATATATATTTTGCATAACTTAAATACTTCCTAATTGAAGATGCCAATTATCAGTTAAGACAAAAAACGTCCCTTGTCCTTTGCATCTTTTAAAACTATTCTGCAATGAATAGAAATTATGTAATTTAAAAGGCTTAGCATAATCTGACAGCTAGATACAGATATACCTCATTACCATGGCCTTCACCAGTCCAACATTTTATAATCATTCATAGGCAGGATTGACCAGAGATTGCGAATGATTTACCCTTCTTAGTAATTTATCTTCTAGTTCTACCTCTTTATACAGATAACTCACAACTACCTATTGGCTATATTCTGAGATAGAAAAGTCCTGTGTCAAAAGCCTCCAAGGCGAACACTGACTTCCACCTCCTCACTTAGCCTTCTGATCCTTCATGGCTTCCACCTGAGAGGCGGAGACACTCACTCCTGGCCTCGTACCATACTGCGAGGCAATGGTTAATAGGAAACAGCAGCAAAAGGAACTCACGTTCAACTCCCCCTTCTTAATAAAATAAGTTTAGAATCTGTAGAGAACCCACTCTAGGTCTCTGCATTTGTCCCTTGCGGGGCTGCCAGGCAGCTGTTATCCTGGGTTCACAGATGAGTAAACCGATCCCAAAGAGACTGAGTAACTTGCTTGGAAGGTGTGTAAGTGAAAGCGTGAGATCTGGAGTTAAACCTAGTTTTGAGTAGTAATTCTACCACCAGTTACCACGGGCTTTGTTACTTATCATCTCGGGCAAGTTACTTATCATCTCTCTGAACCTCAGTCTCTGCATCTGTGTAACTGTGATCTAACAGTACCTCCTACGTAATAGCAGAACCTCCTAGTATTCCTGTGGTGAAACATAAGCTCATTCAGGTCACATGCTCGGCCCTGACGCACAGAAGATACTAAACAAGGGCAGCTACTTTCAATTATGGATCAAGATTACACTGCTGGTAAGCGAAAGGGATAAGCTGCACGTCCAGGAGGGAAGCTGCAAAGCCTATGTATTCTCACGGCCACCTGCTGCCTTCTACACAAGCACACCCAGAGATGTCTACGAGATGAAGCAGCATGTTGGGTCCTGGCAGGATCCCTTGGCAGGTGTGACAGAGCCAGTGTCAGTGATGCCTGTTTCCCACCTGAGCTTTCACAAGGAATATCGGGGCCTAACTTGCAGGGTAACTGAGTGGGTTTCTACTAGAAGAAGTTTACCTGGAAGAATCGTTACCTTGAAACCATCGAAAGCAAAGGATGGAGCCGCTGGTCAACAGCTCCCAAACTCAGGTACTTGGGCAAAACGAGGGAGGGCGAGACCCTTCTGCCTTCCTCTGCTGTGGAGTGGTCTACTGGGGTCTTTCTGTGTTGGAAAGGGATACACAAAGGGGTGAAATAGTGAGGTCCCTCTGACAGCAGTCGCATGACACCATAGATGATTGTCATTTGTGGAGGGACCGTAGAAGCCATGAGTCCAGTTCCTTGTTTTACAAAGGTTGAAAGCAAGACACAGATTGTGTGAATAATTGCCTCAGCTGAACTAGCTAATTGGTGGCAGAGTGAAAAAGATGGAGGATAGGTTCAGTCGACCGGTAGGACTGGCCATCTCCCGTCTACCCAACCTGGTGCAGGAGGGAAGGATGGCTTCAGCCGGAGGTGGAAAGGCTGAACTCCTCTGGGCGTGCAGACCTCCGCAGAGGCCCCTCCTTGATTATTCCACCTGAATCATCCCCGGATCTTTGTCTATTTCTTTATGTCTTTCTATCTTTTCACAGCAGTTCTCAGTGGCTGACAGTGAATTGTTTTTTGTTGTGTGTTCGTTGTCCGCCTGTTCTGCTGGAATATAAGCTCCATTAAGGCTTGGAGGCTTTATTTTGGTAACAGCTAAATTCCCAGCACATTGAACAACACCAGATTCATAGTAATTAGTAAACAATGAAAAAATTGATTGAATAAATGAACGGCATGAAATACTGACCTAAAAAGTTGGTAGGTAAATACTGGCAGATAAGTTTGGAGAGGCAGTGAGAAGGCAGGCAGAGACCTCCAACCCTATTTCCCAGGCATAGTGGCGTTAGCCGGTGTTGACATTTTCTGAGCTGGAGATACAGCATGAGAACCAAGTCCTCCAAGTTACTAATTTTCTGCTATTCTGCTACCTCAGCTCTCTGGAATTCCAGAAAATCCCATCTTTTTCTCCTCTCCTTTGTTTACTTTTTCTCGTTTGCCTTTTCTGCACTCTGCTTGGATGCAGAAATGCTCATCTTCTGAACAATGCATCTTCCTGGTGTCAGCATCTTGCTCTCATGCCACTTACCTACTTACCTGTGATAAACTGGAATGAGATATGGCTATCCAATTTATCTTGGGAAAAGCTTAGAGCAATGGGGGAGAAAAATTCATCAAAATGTTTGACCATCTTGAATTGTAGGTAGGACCTAGTCATTTATTAGGTGTCAAGAATTGTGCTAAATCTTGGAAATGTAAAGTAGACTAAAAGCCATAAAATATACTTCCATGCTGTGGAATCCAATTCAATGGTAAAACAAACAAACAAACAAACAAAAATGCATTGTTTTCTTTTCAACTTTTATTTTAACTTCCAGGAGTACCTGTGCAAGTTTGTTACATGGGTAAATTGTGTGTCCTGGGAGTTTGGTGTAGAGATAATTTTGTCACCCAGGTAGTCAGCATAATACCTGATAGTTTTTCAGTCTTTACCCCCTTCCACCTTCCACTCTCAAGTGGGCCCCGTATCTATTATTCTCTTCTTTGTGTACACGTGTACTCAATGTTTAACTCCTACTTATAAGTGAGAATATGCAGCACTTGGATTTCTGTTCCTGCATTAATTTGCTTAGGATAATGGCCTCCAGCTCCATCCATGTTTCTGCAAAGGACATAATTTCATCCTTTTTTATGGCTGCATAATATTCCATAGTGTATATGTACCACATTTTCTTTATCCAGTCCACTGTTGATGGCCTTCTGGGTGGATTCCATGTCTTTGCTATTGTGAACAGTGCTACAATGAACATATGGGTGTATGTGTCTTTACGGTAGAACGATTTATATTCCTTTGGGTACATACCCAACAAAGGGATTACTGGGTTGAATGGTAGTTTTATTTTTAATTCTTCTATATATAATGACATGGGAGATATTAGAACATATTGTTACGTGGGAAAAATAAGTTGCAATTTGGCAAACATACATAAATAACTTGTTTTAAAAATATCAGTGTATCTATACCTATATCTGTATGTCTATGTCCAAGTACATATCTGTATCTATAGGTTAGATATACATCCAGAGATGTTTGAGAGATTGTACGTACAGAAAACCACCTCTAAAAGCATACCACAATTGTATACAAGTGGCCACCTCTAAAAGAATGAGATTGCTGAGGGTGGAGATTTTGCTTTATGTACTCTGGTATGTTTCCAATCTTTTTATGTGAAGAGAAAAATATTTGCAATTTAAAAATCAGAGGGAAAAACAATGACCAAAAAAGTCATTGAGTGTCTTCTCTTCTGCCCCCAAATAAATCACTCTTCTGCCCCCAAATAAACCAGTCTTCTCTTATTAAGGGAGACAGGTGCATATAAATGTAGAAATCAGTGTGCCAATCTCTGCCCACGTGACATGCATAGGATGGTGTCACACTCCAAGGAGAGAGGTCTTGTTTGCCACAGTTAGGGGCAACATCTTGGTGAAAATGTTCTTGAGTTGGTTCTTGAAGAGTAAGTAAAGAGTTCAGCAGAGTCATCAGGCTTTCCACGGAGATAGGAGCTGTGTGGGGCTGGGGGAAATGGCGCTCGTGTGAGCAATGCAGAACTGTTTGGCTGGATGGAGAGCGGGACGTGTGCGGGACAGTCTCATGAAGGATGGGTCCAGACTGGGAAAGACTTCTCTTCAGGGGTCTCTCCCGAGTCAGTGCAGAGATTGAGTCTGTTTATTCCTTCATTTTGTAAACATATTTGAGCATCTACTGGCTGTTAGAGTTTTACTAAGTATGAGGATTTAATGATAAATAAGAAACAGAGATCTTGCCTTCTTGGAGACTCTACTTTGGTAGACTTGGATAATTTTTTTTTTCTTCCCCCCCCAAAAAAACAAGCAATGGCAAACTGCAGTATGAGGTGTTGGTAGTTAGCATTAATTAAGGATTACAGGCCTTTAGGGGAAATCAAGGTGTTGCTGAAGTCATCACATCTATAATTCAGAGCAACATGGATATTCACATTTTGTGGAATACTTGGGAAGGATGAAAATGTGTAAGTGGAACCAAGATTTCTTAACATCAACCTCAGAATAGCTGTGCACTCCCCTCCCCTCAGTCCTTTTGCAAGATAAAGGGTTGGCTTGTTTAGCTCGTCTGTCCAGCTAACTGTTCCCCTGCCCTTCTGTCACTGGATTTCCATCACTAGGCGACTGTAGCATCGCATGTGTGTGTTGAAGCACTGAAATGTGAATCTTATTACAAGAAAAAAATTTCTTAAAACTAAAAAACAAAAAGAATCAATTACTTATGAGACAATAATAAAAGCAAAGGTAATTTCTAAGAGCAACACATAACAATATATTCTTCTCTTTGTTTTCCCCCAGAGCTAATTTTAAGCAAGAAACTATTGTAAGATCCTCTAAAGAACTCCACCTACAATTCCCTCTTGCCACCCTCACCCCACCTCCTGCATAGGTCAGGCTATTCTTATTCTTTTCCTGAGTTTTTTCCACCCCTTAAGACCTAGGTTTGCCCAAATGTCTGTGTGAACTAGAGCTTCCCGTTCTTTACAGCTAGCCAGCTTAATGCTTCTCCTTTTTTTATATGCATTATTTTGTTGCTGGGAAAGTAATCCTTCTGTTCTCTTATCCATCATGTTGTTTGTACTTCTTTGTGTGTAGGAGAGTAAGCTATTTATTTAAATGCTTTGAGTTATGTACCTTCCCAAATAAACTATTTCAAGATACAGAGATGGATTTAGGGATTCATATACTATCATTATTAGAAGAAATCTAGCAGCTCATTGGTTCATATGCACCCAATCCAGAATACACATCTTCTAAGCCTCCTCATCATGCATTCAAGAAGCCTCTGCCAGGCCTTCCCAGAGCGTGTGCGTTACCTGACACAGCTCCTGCTGCTCCCAGTAGCTGTGGTTATGGGAATGGGCCTCGTTCTGTTGCACTCCTGTGGTCTCTGTAAAATCCTTGTGCTAATACTAGTTCTGCCATGGGAGACAACAGAATAAATGCGAGTTCCCCTCTCGACAGTGCTTCACGTGTTCCCACGCTGCCCTCTTGTCTCCCCTGACAATGCCTTTCTTCCTGTGCATCCAGTTCCCAATCGTGACGTTCTTCTCATTTCTGGCTCTTTCATGCCCAATGGTCTTGGTTTGTACAGTCTCCTATTACATGTTGTCCCCAGATATGGACTGCCTAGAGCAGAGCAGAGCAGGAGTTTTATCTCTTTTGTTTTGATTCTTTACTTGCTAAATGTACCTACTATGGAAACAAAATGCAATCTATGATCAAATGTCCTTTTGTCGAATAGCCATTTCACTTTTTAAAACTCAGAACTGTGAGGAAACTACAAAACTCCTGAAGATTTTTCACATGTATTGCTATGAAAACACATCTCCCCACTGGGGGTTATTGTACAGGACCCGCAATCATAATGGAATAGAGTTTTAAACAGCTTCATCATATCCATCAATATAAAAATCATTGAATGATAGAAATCCTTCAAACTCATGTTGGAAGAATATCCAAGTGAGTTTTTATTTATTCTAGGAAGGTTGAAAAATATAGTTTCATTTATTTTCTACTAGCATAAAAAGTGTAGACCTTACATGGGGGAAAGAGTACCTTGAAAACAGGTCATCTGTCTAGGTTGATAGGTTTTGTGGGTAGGCCTGGCAGTTGCGCAGTGAAGCCTTCTGGAAGAAGGCGTTTTAGTGTCTGCCATGCACCTCCTTTTCAAGCTATAAATGTCCCCGAATAGATGCCTGTTTTCTCCCTTTTTCACCCGTTCTTTGACCAAAGGCTGTTTGGGGAGCCGTCCTACTCAGATCACGCTTGTTCCATTGAAGCAAGGCATCCGTATAGTTGATCACACACAAGGCACTTGTGAAAGAGATGGTGACTCAGACTTTCTGGATCTCAAGCTCTTGCTAGATCAATACCAGCTGCATCAATGTAGCTATTGACTCGGAATTCATTGCCATAAACACCATTTGTCAGCCTTCCAGAGAGAAGAGTTCCATGACCAACCTAAAGACTGGCTCACTCCCGTGATTAGTCATTCCCATCTAATTGAGCGAGTGGCTTATTATCTAGGCATTTCCAGACCTTAGTCACCCGTGAGAAGCAGTGAGATGTGGTAATGAGTCCACACTAGCAGGCTTAGTGTTATGGCAGCTCTCCTATTGTCACGTTTATTAGGCAGGCACTGTGTGCTGAGTTTGGTAGAGGACTTTGAAATGACAAGGTTGCTGCCTTTAATGAGTGAACGTATTAAGGTTTAATGATCTCTTACTAAAGAATTGATCCTTTCGTAGATAAAGGACAATATGTCATTCTAGAAGTAAAGCATCACTTTAATAGTTTCACCTCGCCAAGCCTTTCAGATTACATAGAATGAGATTCCAAGGATCCGTTACACCTGATGGTATCACTCAGGGTGCTGGTAAGGAAGAGAGATAGTGTCGTGGAGAAAAATTGTTTGCCTGCTAAAAATGCCATATTGTATAAAATATTTTATAGGTGTTTCAATAGATTCTATCTTCCAATGTGAGAGAAACTTAATATGACTAAGACAGCGCATTTCTGAGAGTGTACTGATTGGAAGCAAAACAGCACACTCCAGATGGTTCACTCCCAGTTTGACTGGCTTCCTTGGTTTTGCAGTCTCTGCACCCTGTCTTTATTAGAAAAGGCAAGATGCCCTCTCTTTGAGTAATGTCAACTTGTACAGAGAATTGTGCCTGCTTCCAGTAAGCCACTGGGGTCACTGCAGTTACAGGAATAGGTCCTTATGCCTCAGACATGTAAATAAATAGCTGTTTAGTATTTCAGAGGCTTATCAGTTATGAGTGCCCAACCACAGTGCAACTGGGCAATTGACCATGCATCTTGGCTCGCAGATTAGTCTTTCTTTGATTTGCTGTAGCTGTGGGATGGTCTCAATTGTCCCTCACGCTCCTCAGAAACATTGCCCTTTTCTTCCATTACTCCATGCTGGCTTTGCATACGAGAGAAGAAATAATATTTGACCGTCAATAAATCTTCCAGTGAGCAGTGCTATTAAGGGAAAAAGTACTTTTACATTTCAGAGTTGATGCTTAGGTCACCAACCTATCCCCTCTGGTATCAAAAAGCAGTCTACCTGGCAAGAGGGTTAGAAAATAGCCTTCACCAAGGGACTTAGATTTTGTCTTGTCACTTTTGAAAGATTAATATGTATGAGCGTCTCTCCAGAGCCTCTGAAAGGATCGCTGGGTGGGAGGGTGGAAACCCAGTCACTGAAGTCCCTATGGAGAAAAGATAAGGAGTGGAGTGAACAGCTGCTTGAATGGATGCATTAAACTGACATTAAAATCACCAAAGTGTTTAAGAAATCCACTAGTAACACCTAGCAAGGCTCAGGGGCGGAATCGATTTAGGGAGTTCAGGAAATTCCACACCTGGTTGGGTGCAGTAAACCCCAAAGTCATTATGAAGAATTAGTTAAGCCCCCTTGTTCCTCCTACATTTATTTTCCCTGATCCTATTTAGTTCCTTCTTCAATTTGCTAAGACACAGGTGTATACTGATCTCAGCAGCTCATGAATATTTGAAAACTAAAGTTTCTTGCAAAGGAATTTAACAAACAAAAGTCTCAAATCACTACCTTAAATTTCTATTCTCTGAGCCCTTAAGCTCAAGGAAGCATTTGGAATTGCTTTGACTTAGAGAAAAGGTAGAAATATTGTAGTCTGTGATCGTGCTACCTTTCAGGACCATTGTTGGTTTAGTATGACAATATGTATCATTCATGTGGCAAATATTCATTGAGCATATACTATGTGTTAAGACTCTGCATGGAGGCCGGGCGCGGTGGCTCAAGCCTGTAATCCCAGCACTTTGGGAGGCCGAGACGGGCGGATCACGAGGTCAGGAGATCGAGACCATCCTGGCTAACACGGTGAAACCCCGTCTCTACTAAAAATACAAAAAACTAGCCGGGCGAGGTGGCGGGCGCCTGTAGTCCCAGCTACTCGGGAGGCTGAGGCCGGAGAATGGCGTGAACCCGGGAGGCGGAGCTTGCAGTGAGCTGAGATCCGGCCACTGCACTCCAGCCTGGGCGACAGAGCGAGACTCTGTCTCAAAAAAAAAAAAAAAAAAAGACTCTGCATGGTGCTGGAGAGTGCAGCTCTGAAGAAGACAAATGTGTCTCTAGTCCTTAGAGAGCTTATAATCTTATGGGAAGATGAAGGTACATAAAAGGCATAAGCAGGCAATTTTAAAATATAGAAGTAAATGTGATTTTTGAAGATAAAGACCATTCCCATGATAACTTTTAATCCTATACTTCTTCCCATGCTAATTGAATCCTACACAGATACCATGGAGATGTTTCATGAACTGTGTGATTGATGGCAGAACATATTCATTGATTTTGTCCGTGGCACTTGATTGGGTGTCATAATGAATGCTGGAAATAGAATCCAAAGGAACTTTAATATATTGAAGAAATATTTTTCAGAGTCAGAATGAGGTTCTGCAAGGACAAGCTGGGGTTTTGCAGAAAGGCACACACACATAGAGGATTCCAGCATCTTTTCTCATGGGGGCTGTTCTTATTTAAACAATGGCCTCCAGTGAGCATTTATTGAACCCGTACTACTTGCCATGCACAATACAGGAGGAGACTTCTATGTATTCGAATAATGGTGGTTAATGCTAGGGTGAAGCTAATGTGGAAACAGAGTTTTACTAAAGGCCAAAGATTATTAAATTTGAAGGTACTAGCATTTTCCCCCATGAGTATCCTCCTCCCTGTAGCAATGGAATTCAGTAGGTATATATTACGCACCTACTACATGCTAAACTCATGCACTCTGGAATCTTACAACTTATGAGGAGAAAATTGTATTGCACAGATTTAACTTTGTACAAGAAAGAAGTAAATTGATGTTATAAAAGTGGAACAGTTAATAATTCTACTGGAGTAGAAAGGAAACAAATATTGATACTAATCATGAAAGGCTACGTGAAGGAGTTGACATCTGAGCTGCACCTTAAGTGCCTCAGCATGTAAAGCAGTGAATTCCATGCTGGAAGCCAGCTGAGTAAAGCCACAGAAATGAACAAGCAGGGAGAGATTCAGCGGCGTTACGTATGTGTTCCTGGAGCAAGGTTCCGAAGGGAAAACGTGGTGGGGATGAAGCTGAAAAGGTAAGGTGGGACCAGGTCATTAGCATAGATTTTGAATTTCATTCTACAGGCAATACGAAATTTTTGAAGGATCTTGAGGAAGTGGCTTTTGTGTTTTATAAACCTACTATATGGGCAAAGTGAAGAATGTATCAGAGATGGAAGGGGCTTGGTATCAGGGGGTAGTTGTGAGGTTATTATAACTCATTCTAACTTCATCATCCTGAGAAGATGTGGCCTGAAGTAAAGTTATAGTGATCATTATAGAAAACTGAAGCAGCCAGGTGCGGTGGTTCACGCCTGTAATCCCAGCACGCTGGGAGGCCAAGGTGGGTGGATCACCTGGGGTAGGGAATTCGAGACTAGCCTGACCAACATTAAGAAACCCCATCTCTACTAAAAATAAAAAATTAGCTGGGTGTGGTGGTGCATGCTTGTAATCCCAGCTACTTGGGAGGCTGAGGCAGGAGAATCACTTGAACCCGGGAGGCCGAGGTTGCGATGAGCTGAGCTTACACCCATTGTACTCCAGCCTAGGAAACAAGAGAAAAACTCCACCTCAAAAAAAGAAAAAAGAGAATAAAACTGAAGCAATGGTCATGGCTTCAATGAGTGGAGAGAGTCAGGTTTGGACAGACTTAGACAGTCACATCAAGGTATATTAGCTTTTCCCCTCATCTCAGCTAGGCAACATTCTTTCTCAAAAAGTGAACGAAACATGGACATTTATAATTAGGACACAGTCTGTTGCTGAATCCAGTAACTTAAAAGTATCATGCTTTTGAAAACTTCCTCTTTTTCTAAAGTAATAGCTTGTATTGTTCTGAGTGTTGTTTTCTTTTTCTTTCTGTTTTTATTATGGGGCATATAGGACATTGATTATTGCTGTTATTATTGTAATTCTTAAAATTACATTTTCTTTGAATCATAAATCAATGCATTATCTCCCCTCAATGCACTTCTTCTATTTAAAGAGCCAGATCGATTTTTACAGGATACGCCAACAATAAATCTTTGGTTCTTATTTTTTCCTCCTGAAGACTTTGGATCAGAATTATTATTATCATTATTTATTATTTATTGAGTGCTGTCAGTGGGCTCAGCAGTATACAAATATAAATGGGTAAACATCATCATTAAATCTGTTTCCAAAAGGAGCAGGTGTTTATCATGAAAGAAAGTATTTGAATTACCAAAATAGTGCCCATTAGTGGTTTCCATTTCCTGGAAAATATTGTCTTTGTGGTCATTCAACTCCTGTGGCCTTTCGAATGGAATAAATGGGGGCAATCTCTCTTTTCTGGCTTGTTTCCAAGTTGGGAATTACCTCCTGCTTCTTGAAAGTTACCCATAATTTAATTTCAGTAGCTTTGGCTTGATACCTTCTAAGACTCTCTCTTCATTAGTGACTTAAACAAAGCCCAGCTCAGTTTTTTGCAGGAGATGCTTTTATTCACTCCTTGGATTTCTCTTCTTGGCCAACTAAAAAGAAGCCAGCCCATCCAGGAGCTGACTTTTTTTATGTTATTCGGAAAAGGAGTGATTGTAACCAGGAATGTACAGATCCAGGATTCTTCTGGTTCCACTATCTGTGACTGGAAAGAGACAGGCTCTCCGATGCACAGTTTAGAGACGTGCTGAGGCTCCTTGATCTCACCACCACAGAAGGAACACCATAGACAAAAGCACTCACTTCCTTTTTTTCTGGTCAGGGAAGCAATGCTTTGTACCCATGGTTATTTTCCAGCAAACATTTCTATGGTCTGTGTTAGCAGAGAAGAAACCTATGGTCAAAAAATCTGCCATTTATCTCAAACCTTTATTTTAGTAATTTGTTTTAAACTCATTTCAAATGCCATGTTGACAGAATTGGAAAAAAAAAAAAAGAAAAGAAAATGTGAAGCAACTAATGCTGTTGATTGGAGGTTACCAGATAATTACAGCAACCACAACTAAAATTTGTTTTGAATTTAGCCTTTTGCACAGTGCTTTCCCTTATAGAAACTGATATTCACAACAGTCCTGAACAGGAGGGAGGAAGTTTGTTATATTTAGCATCCCGAATGTATGAAAGAGGAAACAGACTCAACAAGGCTAAGTGACTTGCCCACAGTTAAACAGCCAATGTGTTGCAGAAATTGAAGCTCTGTCCGTTTCTACTACTTATAACTGAATAACATCAAGGAAGAGACAAAGAATAGGCAACCAGAGGTAGAAACAAAGGAAATGCAAGCTTATCTTCAGAAAGGGAGTGGTAACTGCAAAGACAATAAAATTGCTGAACAAATGACTTTTAAGCATCCTTCTGGATCTATGAGTAGGCAGTTGGTCTGATAATCACATACAACTTACATCTGTTTCTCTTCCAGACCTAGATAGAAACCATCTCATGTATATATTATGACCTACACTGGGAAATAGACCCATTTGTAGAGAGGGCTATCAATCTGCAAATGAACTTCCTCCCTGTCCAAATTTGGAAAAGCATTCAGGGCCATCAAGACATTAGTATTATTGACTCTGTCTTCAGAAGATCAAAAACTCTCTGACCAAGAAGGAAATAATTCTGCCCCTTCATCTGCTTTGCTAAATGAACAAAGCCAAGCACTTACAATTCAATGCCTCACAAAGGCCTTCTGTGCATTTATTCCTGCAACCAACATTTAATGAGCATTTACCCTGTACAATGAAGTCTCATTGTTCTTTTTTACTGTACCTATCTAGAAAGAAGGTATCTTCAAATTTGTCTCAGAACTAAAAACAGCAGACAGTTCAAGTGTTTCTATTTAGCTCCAAGGTTTTCTTTATTTTGGGTTAAAGACAAGCAGACCATTCATCAAAAGCCTTGCCCGTTTAAAAATATGACCAATGACTATACATGGGTTTCAACATGCAACACACAAATGGAAGTTTCAATGGGCATCTGTGAGATTGCTGGAGATAAGAAAAAGATACAGGCTGGGCGTGGTGGCTCACACCTGTAATCCCAGCACTTTGGGAGGCCGAGGTGGGTGGATCACCTGAGGTCAGGAGCTGGAGACCAGCCTGGCCAACATGGTGAAACCTTGTCTCTACTAATAATAGAAAAATTAGCTGAACGTGGTGGTGGGTGCCTGTAATCCCAACTACTGAAGAGACTGAGGCAGGAGAATCGCTTGAACCCGAGATTGCGCCATTGTACTCCAGCCTGGATGAGTACATCCATCACACACACACACACACACACACACACACACACACACACACCAAAAAAGAAAAAAAAAAGGAAAAAGAAAAGAAAAAGATACAGAAATATCTTCACTCTTAGGTAGAAATGTAGAATTTAGTTTGTTCTAATGATTTATAATGTGTTGAAATATGCATTGAACATTCTAAATTGCCCTCTACAATCATTAACAAGGAAGCAACAGGGAAGGAACTCCTGCATTTTGCTAATAAAATGGCAAACCAATTTTTTAAGTGAGCAAAAAATCTGAATAGACATTCATTTAAAGAAGATAAACAAATAGTCGATAAGCACTTGAAAAGACGCTTGTCATCACTGATCATTAGGGAAATAAATACCAAAGTCACAATGAGATATCACTCTCATTCACCATAATAAAAAAGACAGATAATAACCGGTATTCATGAGGATGTAGAGAAACTGGAACCCTTGTATATATGAAGATGAAAAAATGGTACAGCCGCTTTCAAAAAAAAGTATGAGTTCCTCAAAAGTTTGAGTGTGGTCACCCTAATACTCAGTAATTCCACCCCGAGACATATGCCCAGAAGAAATAAAAATGTATGTCTACACAAAAGCTTTTACACCAATATTTGTAGCAACATTATTCAAAATAGTCCAAAAAAGAAACAAACATATACCTTATTAAAGGATACATGAATATATGGATAAATAGAATATAGTCAAGCCATATAATGAAATATTATTCAGCAATTAAAAAAATAAAACACTGATACGTGTTACAACATGGATGAACCTTGAAAACATTATACCAAGTGAAAGAAGCTAGTCACAAAAGACCGTATCTTGCATAATTTTATTTATACAAAAAGTCCAGAGTAATCATTTGTTTCTAGAGAGAAAAGAAATTATATGAGTGGTTGTGTAGAACTGGGGAGATGGGGAGATTGCAGGTGACTGCTAAAGGACACAGGATTTCTTTTCTAGGGTGATGAAAATGTTCTAAAATTGATTGTAGTGATTGTTGTACAACTCTGTGAACAAACTAAAATCAGTTAAATTGTATACTTTGAATGGGTGAATTGTATGTTATATGAATGATATCTCAAAGATGTCAAGAAAGAAAGAAAAGATAGAGAAAGAGAGAGGGAGGGAGGGAGGGAAAGAGAGCAACAGAAATTCATGGTGATGGTCATTCAAAGAGATTACCACAACATTTTTGATAGGCATCAATTCCCTTCTCCCTTCCTCTTTTTTTGTCCCTTAAAATGGCTCTGGAAAAGGCTAGAATTATGCTTGTACATACTGCCTTGCAAGGTGGAACCAAGCTTGTACACAGCTTCTCCATCTTTTGTCTCCATGGGGAAATTTTAGATGTTGGGGACTGATGATAGCTTAGAGCAAATTCCCAGCTGGTCACAGCATGTTTGGACTCTGGCTTGCAGGATTGGAATTCATCAGGAGCATTTGTGTTTGCTACTGTCTGTAGGATTATATCTTTATTGATCCTGCCTGCCTGTGACCAATGGGAACTATATGGAAGTGATAAAGTCCTTTGGAATAAAAATTTAGAATCTGGTGAAAATATAACCAGGTCCCACCAGGGAAGGATGAAGCATCTGTGTGGAATCTGCTCAATACAAGGCAGCAACCACTCCTTATTTTCCCCGTTCAATTAGAAGAGTGTTCAATTGCCCTAGCTGCAAGCAACCTCCAGGGATAGATGTGAAGTAACTGTGTTTTGTTTGTTTTGTTTCAATTACTCAGACAACTGGTTCCTTTGGGAGTCTACCTTGAATTGATTGGAGCCCTACCTGGTGACTGTCCTCTAATTTATATTAATAAGCTGGTTGTGTGTTATGTGATAAAGTGGCCAGCAGATACAATGATTGAGGAGGGAGTTTGATATAGGGAATTATGAAACCTAGCCACAACCTCTTTGTAGACCAGATATCTGATATGCTAGGATCTCCCGAAGGACTCTTATTTATAAACAAGGTGAGAAATGGACAACCTGACTTCTCAGTATTCCAGTATTTATAGCAAGGGATACTACATTTATTTATTGGGTAAGATTTAACTAGTATCCAATATACAATACTTCCTAATTAAGAGTCCACTTTTCAGATCCTTGTTAAAATATGAGATGTATTTTGTAAAGAACATTAGGTGCCATAGTTGCCAGTAAGTATGTAATCTAGAGCTTTCTTCCTTAGTCTTCAGCTTTCTTCTCTAATGAAAGTGGATAAATTAGGAAAGATAGCCTTTAAGGTCAATTACACATTAATATTCAAAATTTATATAAGTTTATGGAAAATCACAATTTTTTTATTTCTTTATCCAGGTTCTGATTTCATTTATTTATTTAGCAAATATATATTGAGGGAAGAAGAACCAGGATATAGTGATGGATGGGAAGTCAGGGGTGAGGGGAAAGAAGGCAGTAAGGATGAGGTCTTGACTTGGGCAAGTGGATAGATGGTGAGACCCATTTAACCGGACGGAGAATGGGGAAGATATTTTTTTGCCCATTTATTTGAGGAGTGGGGAGTGGCAGGGGCCAGGGGCCAAGGGCCAAGGGTTCTGTTCTGAATATACAAAGTTTATACTGGGATATCTTTGAAAATGTAAGTGGTGATATCACCTGGGTAGTAGTAAATGCAAATCCGTTGCTAAACCAGCCTTCTATGGGTGTCAAAGTGCAGAACTCAGGCCTGGATAAGGAGTGTGGGGTGCAGAGAGACTGCGTTCGGGGTACACTAGCGACATCAGATCTACATGCGACAGAACCTCACTAGCAAGGGTAATTTATAGATCTTCCTTTGAAAATTTTGGGAACATAAACTGCCTGTAGTTAAAAACGGAGTAACAAAAGGGAAAGTTCCCTCTTCTCAACTATTATATTTCTTCCCCAAACTCTTCTGCATTTAACAGATGTTTTCATACAAACACATTTTAAAACAATAATTTTGTGGGTTTTTTATCCTGCATCTGTGACTTTTTCTTCTCATGGTTCACTTAGGAAACATCTCAAACTTTTTAAATTCAATCTTCTATTTTCTATGGAAGAGGAAATAAATATTATCTTTCCCCTTTATTTTTCCTTTTTGAATTAACCTGTAACAATGTGGATAGCAATGGAGTTGAAAAAGAGAAAGCAGACTTGAATCATTTTCCCCACTCTTCCTCAGAGAAGCATTTAGTAAATAATAAAAGGAATTTATGTTGGACAGTGACCACAGAAAAAGCCAGTGATAAAGATAGACGTGAAGTGAAGCTTTCCCAAAGATACAATTCCCCTCCTGGAGGTAGCATGAGGCTCATAGCATTCTTCTAGTATTTGACAGCACTCAGGCAGGAACTCAGTGAAGTCCTAATGATAATTGCAATGACAGTTTTTGGCAAATAAATTCATTCTTTGCAATTCACTTAATCCTGACCAGAAATAAAACTATTTGTTAACTGATGTCATTTCCTCTTGAGAACAAAATAGTAAGATTTAGAGGTCAGAAGCTAGATAACCTAGTTTAGAGCTTCAGCTTGGACAGAAGGCTTCAAAACCTGTTTTTTGTTGTCACCGAGAGCTGCCTGAGTGTTTGGACAGCATCACGCACCAGGAGTGAAACGACTTGGAACTGTATTCTGACTCCACCATGTGTTAGCTCTGTGGTCTGAGACAGTTTATCTCATCCTTCTGATCTTCAGTGTATAAGTTGGGAAAATATAAAAACGTATGACAGTTCCATCTGTACAATATACTTCATGGGAATATTACAAAGATCCCATGAAATAAAGGATATGATAGCCCTTTAGAAGTTGTACACAATATATGCATATTATACCTAACACTGGGAAAGAGATACTCTTTCAACATTCCTAAGCACAGTAGCTCTGGACTGCATTCCACGGCTGCTGGGTGCCCCCTTCCAGCCTCTTTTAACTGTTGAGTGCTTTTGGCGTATGCTCACACTCCTGTCTTGGTGAAGCAGAAAGGTAGAAGTTGCGCAGGGGTTGGATCTGAGTAGGAGCTAGGCTAGAAAAACCAACAGACCATAAGAAAAGAAGCAACTGAATAGGTATCCACATTTGGGGCAGAGAGCAAGTGGGTCTAGCATTTGACAGCTACAACTTTCGGTGGAAACCATCAGGCCTAAAACCAACGCACTGCAGAGTGGATCATCCCAACCAGTAGTTCTTTACGAAATTCCTGCCAGAGCTGGAGCTGATACCCAAGCAGAGGCAACCTTGAAGAGACTACACTGAGAGTGGAAAGACATGGGATGCGTATTATAAGTGAGAACCTGGAAGCCCGTGGTAATGTGGCTTTAGGTGCAGATCATGTCTGAGCACCATGCCACGCCTCCATGACTCCCTTGTATGGATTACTGCAGTCCCTTCCTGATGGTCTCCCTGCTTCTACTTTTCTTCCCTGCAGTCTCAGTAGAACATTCTCAGTAGAACATCCTGCAAAATATAAATCAGATCATGTCACTTCTCTGCTTACAATGCTGCAGTGACTCTCAGTAAATGCTCAGACCTAAACAGGCTGTGGATCCTCTGAAGACCTTGTCCTCTACACACACCACCACCACCACGACGAATGCCTCTTTGACCTCCCTCCTATGCCAACCTGACTCACCCTGTTCCAGACACAATGCCTGCCTTGCTGTTATGTAATTACTCTAGGCATACTCTGGCATACTCAGGGCATTTGCTGTGACCGTTCTAGAATATTCTCTCTCCAGATATTTCCCTGGTTAGCTCCCTCACCTGCTTCAAATCTTTGCTTCATTTGCCCCTTCTCAATGAAGCCTACCCTGAGAACCATCCTGAGAATTCTCCCTCCAGCCTCAGTTCCCTCACTCTCCTGTGCTAGAAAACTTCGGCCGCACTGAACACCAGTCAGCAGGCTGGGTACTACTTGGCTTTCTTATTATGTTATTGATTAGTGCTTGCCTGCACCTTCTAAAGTAGAGTATATGAAGTCAAGGATCTTTGCATGTTCCATTCATGGACATAACCCAAACCTATGGAACACCTGTGCGTAATAGACACGTCCTAAGTATCTGTTGAATGGCTGAGTGCAGAAGCCACAAAAATGGAAGGAACCCAGGAGTAAGCTGAGAATAGCAAGGAGGTGAGTGGAAAGCAAGGCCCTTCTGTCCCTTACCCCTCTCCATTTTCCCTCCTTCCTCTTCCCTCCGTTTTTTCTACTCTCTCATCTCTCCTTTATTCTAATTTACCCCATCTGGTGTCAGCATCCTCTTTAGAGACCAGCGGAGGCAGCCATGGGCCTGAATTTGAATCACTTTTCCCAGTAAGTAGGTCACAGAAGTGACATTTACAAATAAATAAGCATCTCAAACTGATAAAAAGTAAATGAGTGATGTGCCCTTAAAAATCTGCAGACTGGGTGGCCATGTTCTTTCTCTCTATTGTGTCCCTGATGTGTAAAAACTTCTCTTTTGGAGCTTATAGGCATAGCCCACAGTCAATTCTTTTGCATATTGTCCTAGGTGAGAGATTCGGCTTCCCTCAGAAGAAAAGCAATTAAATGCCATTGAAAGGCAAGTCTCATGAACAAACTAAATGATCAAGCTGGATAATATCTCTTTGGATCTGAAATAACTATAAAGGATGGAGGCTATATATTTCTGGTTTTAAACCTAAATTTGCTATAAATGTCCAGAAACATGGTCATACCGTTGTTGGAATAAGTACATATGCTCTCACAGTGACTGCTTTGAAAAATAGTACTCACATGTGTCTTCTGAGAATTTAATGTAAAAAAAATCATTATACCATCATCATACCTCATGCCTTTTACAGAATTCACAAGATGCCTGTATTTAAGTTTGTACGTCTGTAGAATGGGAGTCAAGAATGTTCTTTTCAAGTCATGGTGGGAAAATGAGAGTGCAAGGAAGGGAAGGCATAAATTGATTGGAGACTCACCAAAAAAAAAAAAAAAAAAGGCACCAGATCAATGATGAGCGGTTGTTTTTTTGTTCTCAAATAAAATAACTATGGGAGCCTTAGAACCAAAATAAGCCGTTTTTCTTGCTTCTCATTCCCTAACCCCATCTATTCTCTGCCTCTCCCTTTCTTGTTGAATGTTCTTAGTAGATTTAACCTTCCAGATTATTCCCTATACTCAAGTGTTCTCTAAGTTCTTCACCCTCCGAACCCATCCCCACCACTGGACCATTTTGTCCTTCCTATGAGTTGCGTTGTAGACGGCTGTCTACTTTCTCTGGAAGGGGCTGCAGCCTGCAGCGGCTCTCAGCGAGGCCCTGCTGACACAGTGAAATAAAGTTAGAAAGCTGTATTAATTTAAGTGGCTGTTCTTCACATTTAGGACTGCTATTATGGTGTTGATGGTTGGTAATAAAAGACCTTTTAGTGTGGGAAATCAAATAATCTTATACAAACATAAATGGGCTCCGACAGTGATTATCCTAATGTAATTGGAGAATGAACTCTGATTATGGGTGTCAGTTCTTGCCTTTCTTAAGGTATTTTAGGGCTAATCCAGTGATGGATAGATTGACACTAGCTCTTCGTAAAGTATGGAGTTTATGAATATGTTGCATTTCTTATATTTGGCTTCTCTGTGCCCTATGCTTTTATGAGTATGAGATTTGAAAGCTGGGTTGGCTTTGTGGAAGTTTCCAGACATTTTCTGCCATGAAATATGGTAGAGTAAAAATTGGGGAAAAAATCAAGCCAGTCATCAAACAAAATTCTGTATGGCAAGATGTGCTCATCCCCACTCAGGCTCCCAAGGGAAATGCAAGAAATTACATTTAGGAAGAAAACATTTAAGATGAGACTAGGAAACGTCGTGTGGCAAACAGTTCTCTATTTGTCAGGGCAATCATTCACCTGCCTAGGAAAAGGTTTCCATGTATCCTGGATAATGCCGTTGCCTGTGCTAAATAACATATGGTTAAAACATATTTGTTGAAATTTAATAACTGCAGTCAATGTGTCTTCTGTGAATAGCTGCCCTATTTGGTAACTGAGATCTACTGTCCTACTGAATGGAAGTAGAGTTCCCCGTCTTAATTACTCTAAGGAGATAGTTAATTTAATGCACTTGGGTTTTATAGATCTGCCAGTGGTGATTTTTATGAGTAGATAATGGAGGGCCAGCAGAGCACACTTCCAAGGCACAGACATTTCTGCCATGACCAGCCTCGCTCCTCAAGCCAGCAGGATTTTGCTCACCTTCTTCCCTCCCCAGGGAAGGTCCTTTCTCTCATTCAGCCACCCCTTCCCCATCCCATCCAGGTGGTACCTCATTCACAACCTTCCCATCCTTCAAGGTTGAGAGCTCGAAGGCTACCTCATTGAAGAAGACTAATCCCTTCTCCATAAAAAGTAAACTCCTCCTCCTCTGAATGTGCACATCGTATTGCCTTGTCCGCAGTTACAGCAGTCACCTTTTCTCCCATTTGGCATAATATTCACCACCGTATCTCCCCAAATATCTAGTGGTATCTTATTACAATCAGCATTCAGTAAGTGTTAAGTGAGTGAGAAAATAGACGAATGAATCTCAGTAAGTAGTCACTTGCCACTCCATCCTGAAGCACCTGCCTTTTGAACCCTCTTGCTGCAGGATTAGGGTCAACCTCTGAGTCCCTACTTCCTCCCCTTCAATGTCAACCTCAGATCATCTCTGCTGAGCCAGGTAACTACACTACATTTTATCAAACATGGCAATGGGTGTGTGCTGCATAAATAAGCGGGCTTTGGATGAAAATTGGTTAATCTTCAGTGTGAGCCAGAGCAGACTCAGGTGTAATTGAAAACCATGGCATGTATTTAGACTACAGATGAGCAAAAAGTATTCTGAAGCTATTTCAGGGTTACTTTTCAGAGTATGAGTTTCCCTCAGGTTCATGAGCTGAATAGTTCATGTTGGCACTAACCCATACTGTCTTTTACTTGTATTCATGTATTTTGAATGTTTGTCTAGAATCTCCAAATATATTTTGAGTACCTTGAAGGCAAAAACTCAACCTTGTAATCCTTTGTATCTCTTAAAATAACATGACCATGATATCACATACAATACACTCTCAAAAATTTAAGTAGCATTTTTTTCAGTATAGTAGATCCTTAATAAATAAGTGGAAGAGGAAGTTTGGGAAGAGGTTTTTTGAAAGGATAGTATTTATGTCACAGTAGTTAGAAGAAAACATTTTCCAGTCATGAGACAGTCATTCAATAATACTAGCAAAGTCTTATTCCTCAGCTTGGAATTCTGCCACCATCAGGAATGTTTTCTTCTTCAGGAAATTCTACAGGTTTAGGAACTGTTTTTTTGTGGAGTGAAAAGTTGTCCTAGCCAGTGAGATGTAACTTTGCAGAGTGAGATAGAATTTAAGACCCAGCTTGAGATGAAGGGTTTTTCTCTCTCTCTGCTTTATCCAGCAGAAGTCGTGCAGTCAGTGTGTGTTTCTTATTTACTTTTGGCAGAATCCAAAAAGATTAAGCTCAAAACAGATTTTATTCCTTAGAGTGTCAGGACTACCTGGAAATCCCATGAGATTGGGACTCATAAACTTTCCTTTTCTGTAGGTATTTACAGTCAGAGATGTGGACCCAGAGAAAGCTTTATTAATGAGATTTTATTCATATTTTAAAGTAAAAACAGCACCATATATAACCTTCACCAGCTCACCTCATGGGTTGGTGCTGACAAAACTATCACATTTTCAATTTCCTTGACACACTTGAGTCCTCATCTTGGTGAGTTGCAGGTTAGAACTACAGATTAGCCAGGTGAATGGGGTTGGGCTCCTTCATGGTGCTTCAGGAAGAATGACTTTGTTCTTTGAGAGAACAGGCGTCTCTGACAGTTCTCAGCAGCCATCATATATACGCACATCCTTTCGCTTCAGCACCACCACATTCCTGGACACTCCCATAACACTAAGCCTTGGGAACCTCGTGCCCATCTAACCAGGAACATGGTTTCCCATTTCACTTTGTTTTCCTTGCAGGTAAACCACCTCTTGGCATCTCCGCTCTGGCTCTCTCAGTTTCCAACAGGTGACATTGCCACTGTTGGCAAACCTGGGAGATTCCCAGCACTTGGCATTTTTTCCTGGACATTAGGATACACCTTTTAGAGACAGGGTGAAGCAGCATTCTTCTAAGGGGAGCATCCAGGCGGCTGCTTTCTTTAGCACGAGGATTGTCTCTTCCTTTTTTTCCTGCTGTGTTATCCTTGGAGAATATAACTGGCAGGCAGCTGGCAAGGTGTTAGCCTTGGTTTGGTATTAATAAAAAAGAAGAAGAGATCTGTTCAGCTTAGATAAGCACAGAAATTGCATTGCTGCATCTCTCCTTTTCATTTTATAAAGGTTACAATGTTTTTCTAGCACCAAAATAATAAGAAATCAATGGAATGGCTAATCTTTTGGTACCATTTTAGCGTGAATTTCAACTACAGGAGATTAGCCATCTCTCAGAAGGTTAACATCTTGCAAAGGAAGACTTCTTTTATTCCTGTGACATGGTTTTTCTTTGGTGAGGCACTGAAGATGGGCCGTCAGCTGAGAGCAGTACAGTTATTTAGCATTAGGGTTGGCATCACGTTTTGTTTTGAAAACCTGAAGGTGTTAATCACCTAAAGGGAGAATTCTTCCGGAAGAACAATAGTGACACTTCCCAAAGAGCATGTATTTGGGACCTTCTTCATTAAGAAAATGTGTCTCTTTTCTGGGCCCTGCTTGGCCCTGTTGAAGGCGGATTGGAAGAGAAGCTGCGCCGTGCAGGCAGATGTTGGAAGAGGCTGTGCTGTGCCAGCTTTGGAGGAGGGACTCAGCATCGGGGCTGCCTTCCAATTGCTCTGCGGAGGGATCAGTACGAGGCTGTTGCCTTTTGAAGATGGGGCTTTGAGAGAGTGGCCAGTAAAGAGAGTGTGAAACATATCCAATGTATGCAAATCCTCACCATACATGTGAGCACATGGATTAGTAATTTGTCTGATGGCAGCATTTGCCAATCATACTTTTTTCTCCAGACTGAGGGCTCAAGGGGCATTGATCCGCTCTGAGAGGGATCCCAGCACAGTGTCAGTAGCTGAGATCCAGCCTGGACAGAGGCATTTCTGAGGAGGAAGGAAGGAAGGATCCCCTTGGAGTTTGGTTTTGAGAATATTTGCCCTGTAGAACAAAAGTATAATAGATGGAGAAAGGTTCGTACTTCCTCCACCCCGTAAATATTTTTTAAAGTTCACTATTCTGAGTTAATTGCAGATTCACAAGTAGTTGGAAAAAATGATACAGAGAAATCCTGTGTCCCTTTTACCCAGGCCACCCCCACGCAGTAACATCTTGTCAAACTGTAGTAGAATATCACAATCGGAATATTGACATGCATGCAACTCACTGGTCCTAATCAGGTTTGCCCAGTTTCCCTTGTGCACCGCTGTGCGTGTATTTAGTTCTTTGCAGTTTTCTCGTGTGTAGGTTCCTGAGTCTAACACCACAACGACCCGTGTGTTCACAAGCACACCCATCTTCCTTCTGCTCCGGTCCCCAAACCCTGGCAACCACTAACGCGTTCTCCCTTTCTATAATTTCGTCATTTTAAAAATGTTACGTGGTTGGGAGCAGTGGCTCATGCCTGTAATCCCAGCACTTTGGGAGGCCGAGACGGGCGGATCACGAGGTCAGGAGATCGAGACCATCCTGGCTAACACGGTGAAACCCCGTCTCTACTAAAAATACAAAAAACTAGCCGGGCGATGTGGCGGACGCCTGTAGTCCCAGCTACTCGGGAGGCTGAGGCAGGAGAATGGCGTGAACCCGGGAGGCGGAGCTTGCAGTGAGCTGAGATCCGGCCACAGCACTCCAGCCTGGGCGACAGAGCGAGACTCCGTCTCAAAAAAAAAAAAAAAAAAAAAAAAAAAAAGTTACGCAAATAAAATTTTATAGCATCTAAGCTTGCAGAACTGGATTTTTTTAAACCATATAATTTATTTGAGATTTAGCCTGGTTGCTATTCAGCCACTCACCTGTTGAAGGACACCTGGAGTGTTTCCAGTTTTCTGGCTCTTATGAATAAAGTTGCTACATAACGTAACACTTGTGTGCAGATTTTTATGTGAACATGAAACAGTTTTAAATCCTACTTTCCCTCACTGTCACCCCCTCCTTTTTTTTCTTTACTGAACACCCCGTGTCTCCACAATCGCAGCTCATGGGCAGAGAGTACAGGTGTCTTCAGACTGCATGTGATGCGCTACCACAAAGGGGCCTTCACAGCCTTCGTGAGAGCGAGCAACGTCACACCTTTCCTGCAGGCAGGGAAACCAAGGTAGGCGGGTGGTACTCACAGCCCCTCCTCCCAACCACGTGTCCCTTCTTCTAGCCTGATCTCCATCTTTCTCCAGAGACCCTCTTCCTCTCATCTCCCCTCTTCAGGTTGAAAGGTGCCTACCCTGTGGAGGGGGCAGAGGGGATGTGATTCTTGTGCAGATCCCCTTGCCCCTCTTGCAGGTTGTTTCCATGAAGCTTACGTTTGTTATGATTTTAACCCTATTGACACGGAGCAGGGGTGAGTGGTGATGAAAGGGAGGGAGGTTCTGGGAGGAAGTGAGAGTTCATCCACTTCGGTGCTTTTGCAATCAGCTGCTGATGCCACGCGCCCACCGGCACAACCCAGGAGCTGTGTTTGTCTCACCAGAGGCTGAGGGGCATTTTATCCATTTGTAATGCATAGACCAGGGTCTGGGCAGGTCTGAATGCACCCGTGAGGGCCCACTAGGGCAGGAAGGATGACACCCTGGTCCTGGCTCCCTAGTTCATCCAACTTCTCACCAAGGGTGGTGCTTTAAAGGTTGGGGAACTGTGTGTGAAAGGCCATGCTTCCTACAGTTCTTTCACAGCCATGAAGCAGTGCTCATCACTGGCACCCTGGTCTTCTGGCCTTTTTTTATTCTTTCTGCCTTTCTTAAGCAGGGTCATGGACCATATTTCAGGCCTATGGTTGCCTTCTGTGGGATCCTAGTGGCCTAAAACAAACGTTCTGTTATTCCAGGGCTTCCATCACCTGTGCCCAGCTTCACCTTCCAGCTTTACCTTCCGCCCCTGCTAGCTGTCGCCTCCATGATTACCCACAAGCCGCTCTCCTCCTGCCACCAAGCCTTACAGGGTTACTGATCGCATCTCGTTCTCACCTACTTTTTGGGATGCTGTTCTTCTATTTGAAATGCTCTTTCCTCTGCTCTTCCTAGCAACCTCACCTTTGAGGCGTAGTTCCAACATCTTGTTTCCTGACTTGGACTTTGTGTTCCACACACTGCTTTCAATGTATAGGATATCAGTGGTCACAGTCCCTCTTTGTGGGTCTACATCTCCGTGGACTCTGAGCTTCTTAAGAATGGATTGTGCTCTCCTTTGACCTCTCAGTATCCGTTATTTAGCAGCCACCTAATGGAAGTCTGCTGAACGAAGGATGGAGGAGAAAGAGAGTGCCGCTCTCCCTGGCCTCAGGGGGTTCTGCTCCCTATGTTAACCAGACCCTTCCCTTGTACAGTGGTGAGGAGTCTCCTCCCTAGAAGTCCCAGGTGCTGTTCCTGGGCACCTGCTGGAGAAAATGCTTTGTCCCACCACACAGGGCTCAATTCACCTCACCTGCTGATCTCCTGAAATGCCAACCAGTCCCTGACATGTCTATTATCCTAGGCTAGCGGCACTCCTGGGAAATGAATGGGTTACTCCAGCATCTTCTCCTTTATTAACTGGTTCATTATTTTATTTATATTATTTTTTAATTTCCTGATTTCTCTTAACCTCACATTTGTATCTTTCAGGTGCCTGTGTGTTTCCAAAGCACTTTACCAAGCCAGTGCCGCATAGACAAAAATGAGACGTTGCCTCCAGGTTTCTTCTGTTTAGGTGAGGGCCAGAGGGGTCTCTAGCCTGACAACCAGCAGCACAGTACATGAAATGGGTGCCTGGAGGAAAAGGGGGTGGGGGGGAATAGGTCAGACAATCATGGAGAAAAGAGCTTTTGCCTACTTAAAAGAAATTAAATCAGAGTTCAGAGTTTTTCTCCTTTAGAGACAGTGAAAACAATCAGAAATCTGAAATAGAAGAATTTTTCTTTGAAACATCTGCACACTGTACATGTGTTTGTGTAAGCCCTGCATGCTTAAATTAGTCTTCTCATCTTGGAATTTGAGCAATCATCTCAATTATGTTTATTAGACTCTCCCAAACTATGAATTAAAGTGTCTATGGAAGCACCTACCTTGGTTGAATGCTCTTATCACTTGGTCCTTCTCTGGCACCCTGGCCCCTCCATGTCTGCCTGCTCGTTTGTGTACTCAGATTCGTGCTCAGGACACACACTATCCTGGTTTGTGAAACTGCCACATAGTGGTTGTCTCCATTCCAAAATGCTGCTTCCTTCTGTCCTTTCCCTAGTTAGACGAGAAGTATGTCTTATTTCCCCAACCAGCCCAGAGGCTTCTGGTAGACAGAAAACAATATTCTACTCCATACTTTGTACCTGGCAACAGTCTAATATGTATATGTTCATATTTAAAAAGTGACTTCCAGATTGCAGAAGGTCCCAGAGGCTAGACCAGGCCATGCCTGTGCCTGTGAACCATGTCCCTCAGAGTAGGGAGCCTGTGGCTGGCAAGCCCTGCACCGTTTTCCCGTCTGAGGAACGCACAGGCAGTGGTACTCACACCCTCTGATCTTTGCCTGAACCATGAGCAGAGAGGCCGTGCTTCCAAAAATCAGTTTCTAACACCTGTCTGTCATCCAGGCTGTGATTCCCATTTTGGGCCTGAGGTTAGTCAGGCCCAGTGACATTGCATGGCCTTTGTGTATTGGTATCACATTTATCAATGTAAGAGCTCCTGACTTTAGAGCACTCATTAATCTGTTCATCTATTGTCAGTTGTCCTTGGAAACGAATACCACTTGACTGATCAGAACGGATCCTGGAATATGTGTATTGACAAAACTATCATAAGTCTGCCTTAAACCTTGGGATTGCCTCCTGCCAGCTCTTATTTATTCAGTGTGGCTCAAAAGAACAGAGGCCTCTTGGAAGTGGCCAGATGGCCCCCTGTGTCAGCCTCCCTTCCTCTCTTTCTTCCTCATGAAGTAAATGAAAGTCTGCAGTAAGTGATCTTGAATGTTTAATTTGATGCTTTGATATCAAATTTTGGAGCCATTTCGGCAAGCGTGTGGCGCCAGTTCCATAATGAGATTCCACATTTGCTCGAGCAGCTAGAAAAATCTGTGGACCTTCGTGTACCACCCACTATTACTGAGATTTCACTGGATGCTTCTGACAAGTCTTGCCCTTTGGGGGAATTGCACCATGGGACCTTCTGGGCAGGGTCGGTTAGAGAACTGGAGTTGTATTCACATTTTTTATTGCCACTCCAACTATTAGGTTCTAGAGTTCCTTTCCCAGGGAAAGCTAAGGTCTGGTGCAATCTTTTCTGTCCATCAGGAAGCAGGACTTTGATTTGTTTATTTGTTTTCTCATTCATTTCAGTGGATTTAGCTTAGCTTAATAAAGTTCAAGCAACCTGTCCAAAATCATAAATTAACCTTAGTGGTTCAAGATTACTGATTTCCTCAGGGTTCTGCCAGAATTTACAACCCTCTCCACTTCCTTCCTTCGAATTATAGAATCTTAAAAAGGCCTTCAAAGTCATCCAGCTTTATTTCCCACTTCTTTCAGATCTCTGATAGGTCTGCATCTAGCTTCTGCTTGGATCAGATGCTATCAACAGACACAGAGACACATGTTGGTGTTCCCTGAGCCCTTCACAGGTGTGCTTTCAAATATTAATAAATGAATACACTTCATTTGTACAGAACCATCACGTATACGTGGTTGTGGTGACACCCTTGGACCATTGCCCTGAAGGTGCTGAGTAACTTGGTGTTGCCAGGGTCTCGCTAGCAGGATGATGGCTTAGGAGCAGGTGAGCTGGTGCTGAAGACAAGCTGCATTCCCAAGGAGTGTGTGAAGACAGCCTCATGGCTGGGCCAGGGTCAGGGTGCTACATGGCTCTGCTCAAAGTTGGCCAAGTGGGTAGTGGGACAACTGTGGAGTTCTTGTAGGCAATTTATTCTTAGACCACAGTATAGATGATATGGTCAATTATGGCTGATTTGCTATGTTAGGCAATTCTTGCATTGCTATAAAGAAGTACCTGAAGCTGGATAATTTATAAAGAAAAGATGCTTAATTGGCTCATGGTTCTGCAGGCTGTACAGGAAGCATGGTGCTGGCATCAGCTTCTGGTGAAGCCTCAGGAATCTTACAACCATAGCAAAAGGTGAAGTGGGAGCAAGAGGGAGAGGAGGTGCCACACACCTTTAAACAACCAGGTCTTAGGAGAGCTTCTATCACTAGGACAGCACCAAGAGGATGGTGTAAAACCATTCATGAGAAATCCACCCCAAGATTCAATCACCTCCTAGGAGGCCCCACCTCCACCAGGCCTCACTCCCAGTAGGCCCCACCCCCAACACTGGGAATTACATTTCAACATGAGATTTGGGGGACAAATATCCAAACCATATTGCTTGCCTAATGCTGTTGGAAAATCTCCTGTTGAAATAGTGCCACGAATACAAAAAACAAAAAAGGAAAATGAAGGCTACTCCATTGCTCTCTTTTCCTGATGCGGCCTCATTACCTCATGAAGCATTCAATTCCAGGTTTGCACAGCTTTGAGTTTGCACAGACTATCTTAAAAATGCTTGCTTATACCAGCCTAAAACCTTGCTCTCTGTAAATTCCACCCAAGAGTTTGTGTTTTGTTTTTGGAATAGTAATAAATACATGAAACTCAGTGTTTACCCAGCCTGGGTGTACATGGAATTATAAGGAGATCCATTTTAAAGTATGAACTTGGAGGCCACGCCCATAGAAATTCTGTTTAATTAGGAGCCCAGGAGATGTATATTTTCGTAAGGCTTCATAGGTATCACTCATGCATACCCAGGTCTGAAAAAATACTGCTTTCCCATAATCCTTCAGTTGGTAGCTGAACTCTTCTAGGTTAATTGAACATTTTTTCGTAACCACAGGCACGACTTTTTTATGGAATTAAGAACTAGGCTCCTGATATACAGGTCTCGTTCATTGCACATTCTTGCTTGTATTTCACTGAGGTTCACAGCACTCAGCTATGAAGGGAGATAGAATTTAGACTCCTAAGTGTATCCATTTACATCATGCACGCTGACCTGAGTGGGTTAGTCATATCTAATGCTGATCATCTAGAAATACTCCAAATCCAGACTCTCAAAAAAAAAAAAAAAAAAAGTCGGTGAATTACAGAATTTTCTTTTAAGGCTCATTGTCCTTTTCTGTCCTTTCCTTTCAATTTCAAGTTCCCTAATTAAATGTGTGAACAGAGAAACTGTGTTCTTGATAGATGTAACCTGTCGTGGGTTGCAGTCCATAACGGAAAACCTAGTTCCGTTTGTTTTTTTTTTTCTATTTTTCTCTTCTGTTACACTTGTAAACCTATACCAAAGTAAGTAAGGTATAAACATCTTTAATAAAAATAATAAATAAGCAATAGAGGAGATGACTTGTCAGGCTTTGAGAGAGCTTTATCACCACCAGCTCTAAAATAGAAGGCACTGTTATTACTCATGACTCCAGTGAACTCATAGCAGATGTAAGTCCTTCCTCTCAGCCACATCCTTTCTGATTGTTGCCTCTTCCATTTGAATCGAGCTGTGGTCTTCTTCTGTCTGCCCACACAGATGGTGGTCCTCTGAAATACAACATAGTCTCCTTTTTACGTCTGCTCAGACTGATCCTATAACACCAAGCAAATCTTTTATTATGTTACTGAGTTTGTGGCTAAGATAGCTACAATTCTACTTCCAAGATTAACAAGGAGTGCCGTGGCATAATCATAGCTTACTGTAGCCTCAACCTCTCAGGCTCAAGTGATCCTCCCATCTCAGCTTCCCAAGTAGCTGGAACTATAGGTGTGCAACACCATGTATGCTACTGTTTCAAATTTTTTTTTTTTATAGAGACAGGAGTCCCACTTTGTTGCCCTGGCTGGACTTAAACTCCTGATCTCAAGCCATCCTCCCTCCTCCCAAAGTGCTGGGATTACAGGCTATTTTAAAGTACTCTTTTTCTAGTACACAAGAAATATATACTCATCATAAATGAGTTAGAATATAGAGCTGAATGACTAAAACAGTAGTTAGAGAGATGAAAATGTAGATAGGCAAACATAAATTTATTTTTTCAGGAGACAAGAAAAACATACTTCACTCAGGTGTTTAACTTCCCCCTGCTTTTTTATTTTTCACTAAAAAGCATTCCATGAGCATTTTTTCAACACAAATAAATGTGTATACTTACTATGCAGATAAAGTACAGCTCCTTCTACTATTTTTGGGTATGCAGGTTGCTTCTAGTCCTCTACTATTATAAATCGTAATGTTCATAATCACCTTTACATCATGATAATTAAATGTTGGTATATTATTCTAACTCGTCTAAGAAAACCATTCTTTCTTCTATATCCAGAGGTAAGGTTTTGCTGCCTTATTTTACTACCAGGCACAGGGAGTGGGGCTTTTAAGAAATTAGAAATGGCCATTTCATCTGACCTGGAACCTAGGTTCATGGGAGGCCCCGTCCTCTCTCTCCAGGTCTCTACGTTTGGCGGGAAGGCTTGGTTCTAATCATGCTTCGCCTTCTAGGAGCTACTCCAGAGCTCCATTTCCTTCTTCCTGTAGCAGTAGGGGAGGGAAGCATTTCTTTGTGCCAAAGAAGGTGGAGAATGAGAGGGAAGGGAGGACACAAGGGACCAGCCTGACAACAGAGAAAACGCTGACATAAATTAATCAAACGAGGCATCTCACAGGATTGAATTAGTTCCTGATTTATGGCTGCAGTGCAGTGTCTGCCAGGCCGTTTTTCCATGCTCATCCGTTGCTGGCCCTGATTTATGTCAGCATCCCAGTGCACTGGCTGACTGGGGATCCTTGTAGAATGGATGGAGAGAGAGAGCTGCTCCAGTGCCGGCCGGCCCCGGTCCAATCTTCATTCCAACCCTCAGAGTGCAGACCCATTTATCAACTTCATTATTTGCCTCATAAACTCAATGCCGGCATCTTTAGGCTCTGTCATATTGCTATGGAAGCTGGGATGGGGAAAAAGAGAAAAACGTAATTCTATTTTATCTTTACTTATGCATTCTTAGAGATTCTTAAACTGCAACAGGATTGAAGCTAAGTCGGTGCTGATGGTTCTTGTTATTATCTGCAGGGAGGTGTCTACCCTTATGTTAGCCTCATCGCGTTACTGCTAATTTTTGTAATGAGAGGCACCTGGGGGGTGATTTGAAAGGTGATGTGATTTGAATGCTGGTGGCTTCCTTTCCTTTGGGGAAACAATTTGCCACTGCAATAATTCCTTATAGAGAAAAGATTGCTGGGGACACTCTGCTGTATATGCTAGAAATCTATCTGTGGCTAGTGGTTGCTCATTTATTTATTTGTTCACTCAATTTATTCTTTTAAGTTCTTACAGTGTGCAACGTACTCGGATCTGTACTCCTATCAATACCCTATGAGTCTCAGACTCCAAGAATTTTGTGGTCTACAAGTAGAGACAGATATTAAACATATTATTAAATAATCATGTTATTATAGCTGTAACATTAATGATAATATTCTGATAAGTGATTCACAGTTATGTGGAATATTTCTAATATTTTAAGCAAACATGGAAGACATTTTCTTAGGAATTCATATGAAATATTCCTTCACATGTAATTTTTTTAAAGCATGGGTTTAGTTGTTGGAAATGGCTATTATCACTTGGAAGCAAGCTCAAGGTAAAGTGGAAGATTAAGTTCACTAATAATAACTTTGGTTCAGAATTGTCCAAGTGATGCTTGATTATCCAGCCATGTAACTTTTTATAAAAATTCAACTTTAAATGTCATAATTTCCAAATCTATATCCCAGGCAACAGATTCAACATCTCAAAACTCATTTTTTTCATTTCCAAATAGTACCTACCTTATACATTTGTTGTTAAAATTAGATAATGTATTTTTTTATACACACACACACACACACACACACAAACACACAAACACACACACATCACGATACCTAGTATCTTCTAGGTATTTGACCAATGTCTGTTATTTAGATTTATTTTTTCTTGCCCAGCTCTTTCTCCTATGTTTCAGAAATATATATTGTTTTTTGGACATCAGTAATTGGATATCCTACAGAAACTTCAAAATCAGAATATTAAAAAGAGGACTGAGTTTTCTCACTCAAATCTGCTCCTCCTGCTGCTCATTGGATACCAATAAATCTGTGTTGCCACTGTCTACACAGATGCTCGAGTTCAAAGCCTGGTACAGTCTCCCACCCACACTATCCCATGCCTCTAGGCTCCAGCCACACTGAGCTCTTTCACTTTCTCTACCATGCCTGATTCTCCCGCTCTCTGGGCCTTTGTCCGTGGGGCTTTCTCTGCCTGAAACACTGTCTTCTCTTATTTTAACTATTTTTCTACTCTACATCCTTCAGGTCTCAAGTAGGAGTTACTTCTTCCAAGAAGCTTTCTTAACCCTGCGTGCTTCTCTGGCAGGTCTCTTCTAAGCTCTCGGTGCTGTCTTGCACTGTTGCCACCACAGCACTTAGCATATTGTACTGCAAATGCATCTGAATTTTTCCTACTGATCCATGATCTCTATGATTCAGTAACTGTCATGTTCATCACGCTCGTGTCCCCAGAGCCTTTCATAGATTGAGGAGTAGGTGCTTGGTACGACACTACTGAGCGAATGAGTCTATCTTCAAAGTCAATTCCAATAGAAAGGAGTTTCAAAAATAATTTAAAGGACACTTTAAATTAAAGGAGGGTTAATCTTCCAGTTGAGTTCAAAGCATCTGCATTTACATGCTATTTCCATACAGGGAGCTTCTGCTATGCATTCAAATAAGCAGCCACCATGATTCACATGCTATGGAAGAAACAGACCAGCATTAAATCAATTCCATGAATTTTCCAATAATGATGAAATAAGCCAACTACACTTGCAGTACCTAGGTTCCAGCCCCTGGCCTTCTCAGCAGCATGCCTTCCTCACCTCTTCTCTCCCCTAAGGAGGTTCTTGTACCCTGGGAAAAGAGCAATGATTCTTCCAGTCCCCACCCTCTGCTGTTTCTTTGACATCTTTCAAGAATTGCAGTGTTAAAGAGCACTTTCAATGTCTTGGTCTCTTTTCCTGAGAGAGCAGATGTTCAGAAGGATTCTTCACTAAAACTCTGGGAAAAGACAAGCAGTCTCAGACCTTGGCTGTGAAATTCTCCCTAGACAACCCGGCATCAGACACAGAGCAAACGGTTCGAGCGTTGGCTTCCTGTGGGATATTGATTTTCCCTCTCTGCTACAGCATTTTCCTCATCCTCTTGGCATCCACTGGAAAAATGAAACATGCGGTTTTAAAAACTAAAAATACTGAAAGTGACAGGCTGTTCTGGCACCGTGGGTTATATGAGAATTCCAGCTGAGAGGAGACTGATGTGGCACCCGGTTGCCCTTCAGGGGTCATCAAGTGGACTTTTAGACTGTGGAGTGGATTGAGGCAAATAACAGGTATTAGGAAGGGCAAGATAAGAGCCTTTTGGAAAAGTGGACTGGAAGAGGGTCGAGAAAGCAAATCTGGTGAGATAATGGAAGACAGAGATAATGACCCCACAGAGCAAACTGGAAACACCTTCTCGAGGTGCTTTTGCAGCCGCAGAATTGGAAACTGCAGACAGGAAGAAAATGAGAGTTTGGATGGCCAATTCTCAAGTAAAACGAAGAGGTGTCTGGCCAGCCTCACTCCCTGAAATCTCTTCTTCAATTTGGCCTTTGTCAGTGGATGACTTTCAGCTCTCCTGCTGGTGAGGTCTCCACAGCCAAGGCTAACAGGCTGAGCCTCATTCCTACAGTCTATCTGGGATCCTGTCTTATAGGGGAGAGATGCGAGAAACTCTTGCCTAAGGCTCAGGAACTCTGAGTCTCCCCAGGGAGTCTGAGTCCAAATTTCTCCTTACTGACCACTTCTTCGCTTATGAGGAGCCGGCTAATTGTGCTCTTGCGGGGACAAGCTGCCTCCCAGCTTTACCAGGATCCAGCTCCTCCTAGGTGGAGGGGGCTGTGGCTCCGGGTAGACCATTCCTGTTTCCAGTGTTGGGGCTTTGTAGGCCTGTGGCTTCTATGGGCAGTGAGGTAAAATGCAGCACACTCACTCATTTAGACTTAATTCAGATAAACACACATCATTTTCTTTCCATATGTCTCATGCATTTAAACTAAAACTCAAGTTTAGCTATTGCCTTGTATTTTTATTTGCTGAATCTGGAGAAGCTAACCCCCACTCACCCGTGTGTTTCTTTTTCTTTTCTGATCCATGACCTATCCAGTTTGATTTCAAGCCTGGCTATCGGGCCATATCCTTGTTTTTTTGTGGGTTTGTTTTGTTTTATTTTGTTTTTGTTTTTGACACAGAGTCTCACTCTGTCAGCCAGGCTGGAGTGCAATGGCGCAATCTCGGCTCACTCCTGGGCTCACACCATTCTCCTGCCTCAGCCTCCTGAGTAGCTGGGACTACAGGCGCCCGCCACCATGCCTGGCTTATTTTTTGTATTTTTTGTAGAGACGGGGTTTCACTGTGTTAGCCAGGATGGTCTCCATCTCCTGACCTCACGACCTGCTCACCACAGCCTCCCAAAGTGCTGGGATTAAAGGTGTGAGCCACCGTGCCTGGCTGCCTGGCTATATCCTTTTAGAGTAAATCATAGATGGATGGGTAGACAGACAGATAGTTAGGTAGATACTACGTATTATTGCTTGGTTGTAAGAGTAGAGGGGAGCGTTCACGGTGTACATTCATTGTACAGCTTGAATCACAAGTTTGCTTAATTTTCAAAAATGTGCTTCTCAACCTTTTGTAACTTTTTTCCTATTTTAAAAACAGAAACACTCATACAATGTTCTTTGACCTTCTTCATAGCCCACAAACAAAAATGATTTTATTTAGTTGTAATTTTTGGTGCTTATATTATTATTAAAATGCTTACTTGGCTTTCCAAATATAAAATTATAATATGATTTTTTTCCCAAATTACATATATATCACCATTTTAACTGGCCCCCAGGAAGATGCATCTCAATCCATCCCTTTCAAATGAATCTTAACTGCCTGTCTCCAGGAAACCTTCTCAGACTCCCTTCGGGAGAATTTGTTGCTCCACTGATCCACCTGTCAACCCCTATTAAAATATGTCACTTATGTATTTGTGATCCAACTGAACATTGAAATGATCCGGAAAGAATTTTTTGTTTTGTTTTCACTTCTATATCCCAGACTTTTGCAAACCCAATACCTATGTGTATTTAATAACCTTGCTAATATATGATTACAACAATAAAGAACAGTGGTATTACAGCAGCAAAACTTGTATCCAGAGAAAGAAATAATTGGCTCTCCAAAGTTAGATGTTTGACTGAAAATTGGCAGAGATTAGTGCCTAATAATCATTTAGTTTTGTTTCTCTCATCTGTGCATGCTGTTTATTTTTGTTTAATTTTTTAACTCGGTAAAGGATCATTTCTTTCTCATGTGGTTTTTGTGAGCTAATGTGACAAAATGGTTAAGAAATTAGCCTTTGGACCCGGCCTGGCTAAGTTCAAATACGGACACTATCGCTTTCCAGCTGTATGACATTGGGTAAGTTGCTTGATCTGTGCCCCAGTTTCTTTATCAGTGAAGATGGAATAACAATAGTTACTTTTTGAATTTTTATTTATTTATTTATTTATTTTTTGAGATGGAGTTTCGCTCTGTTGCCCAGGCTGGTGTGCAATGGCGCGATCTTGGCTCACGCAACCTCCGCCTCCCAAGTTCAAGCAATTCTCCTGCCTCAACCTCCCAAGTAGCTGGGATTACAGGTGTGTACCACCACACCCAGCTAGTTTTTTGTATTTTTAGTAAAGACAGCATTTCACCGTATTGGTCAGGCTGGTCCCGAACTCCTGACCTCAGGTGACCCAACTACCTTGGCCTCCCAAAGTACTGGGATTACAGGAGTGAGTGAGCCACCGTGCCTGGCCAAATAATAATAGTTACTTTCTCATGCGGTTCTGGCAATAATGTAACATGTATAAAGAATTTACAACAATTCCTAGAAAAATATCGAACATAAGTGTCCGTGATTAGGGCATGCTGGGTGTGAGTGGTCTAGCTTTTGTTTGCACACTAATCTTTGCATTTGGAAGATCCATTGGTTACTGAATGTCTTTGGAAAGATGTGGTTCTTAGGCAAGATAGAATTGATCGAGGCTGACTACCAATCAACTCACCATAAATTTTATAAACTGTACTATATTTTATATTTCCTTAGTTTATTACTTAAAGTCTTCTGTCAGCTCAACTCCATAATTTTTCTTTTTTTACATGACACCAATTTTGGTCATTTCTTATTAACCCCAAAACACCATTGAACATTGGGCCACAACGAAACCTTCATGACTGGCTCTTTCTGACCATCTAGTCAGAAGAAAACAGGACCATATTGGCATAATCACCTTCTCCACTCCCCTTTTTACCCACCAGCTGTCTCCCCCCCACCCCAGTTTCCTTGCCTCTGACCTTCTAGAGACCTTTCTGCTAGCAGCAAAGCAGTCTCATTCCAGGAGGAAAGCATGTCCCTGGAGTATCTCCCTGGCGTCATGGCTGCTATTGTGCAATTCAGGGAGGCATTTCACTGGTCAGGTGTCAAGGATGCTAAACATGACATAGAAGACTTAATGGTCACCCACAGTCAAGTGAAGCCTTCCAATTCTTCTCCTTCGGAGATGTGATATCATTGAATCACTGAATCACTTCTCACTGTTTCCCATGGGAATTCATGGACACACATTTTCGTTTCCTTATCTTCTCTTATTATAAAAATGCAGAAAGATAAATGAACCTAACACCCTAAGGGGGAAACTGTCTTCTGCAATTTCCTAGAGAGAAGGAACAAGAGTAAATGGAATGAATGAATGAATTGAAAGATAAATAGGAATGTGAAGGAAAAGGATACATCAAGAAAATGCAAGTTTCTGGTTGGGTGACTGGGTGGGTGGTGTAGACTGAGATAGAGAGAACTGGAAAGAAATCCACTAAGAGGAGAAAAAATGTCAGACAAGTTGTGTTGGAGTGAACTGCTGCAGAAAAGTCTGTCTATGCTGCAACACAGCTTTAGGAACTCCAGTATGCCCTTGAGATCTCTGATCACCCCACAGTGGACGAATCACCATGGAGATCATGCAGAAGGAGATAGCCAGGGCACTCAAGGTGAAATTTGGAGAAACCCTGATATTGAGCTGAGATTTCTTCAGGAATGGAAAAACTTGAGCTATCCATAACCTGAAAGAAAAAAGATAGAGAAAGAAAACTGTCACAAGAAACTCCCAGAGACATTGCTAACTTTTGATAAGGTCCATAGTGGTCAGAGCTTTGGGCAAATTAGCAGGCAACCAGATTCTAGATCTGCCTGGAATTCAACTGAGTTAGGCAAGAAAATAGGATTGCGTTGACCAATAATACCTAACTTGGGTCTAGTGGTTTCACATACAGTATTTATATTGTATTTCTCAGCAATTCTGCAACCCGGGTATTATTCCAATAATAACAATATTGATAATAATAATAAAATAATAATAATGATAATGAGGGAAACAAATAAAGACCCAATGGGATGAGGAAGCATGCTGGAGAAATACATCTAGTTAGTGCCCGAGCAGCCTTCCAGCCCCGGCCACCAACTCTGAATCCTATCATTTTTACAGAAGACACTGTGTACCTCTATGCTTTCTCAGCACCTTCTCTTGTGAATCATTTTGTGGCTGTTCAGCCTCTTTTTACTTCCTACTTCTAGGCACTGATATTTCACTGTTCTGATGAGAACCCCGGACTGATAATGGGAGGACAGGGACAACAAAACACTGAGAGAGAAAAAAATGCAAGCCTATTTGCCATTAATCACACACTTTTCTTCTAGATAGCATGCAAGCCATGCAAGGGCAGTGATCCAACACAATGCCAATACTCATTGAACTGAATTGCTAAGAGGTTCTAATGCTCCCCCCAAAGAGGACAGGTCTGGTAATTGCAAATGAGTTTAATCTGTTTCACATCTGAATTATCCTGGGCTTAGTAACCAAATTGGCTTGCTTCTTGAGTTTGTCAGGTCATTCTCCCCTGTCGAGGGAGAAGGAGGTCTGAGGAGGAGCAGGGTCCAGCTCAGAGCCCGTCTGCACATCAAGCTGGCAAGCATTGCACACCTATGCAGGCAACTTAAACGCAATTCTTGGCAAATCTTCTGTCATCCCCATCTCTACTCCCAGCAGAAGAAATCACTCCTTCCTCTGTATTCCCGCAACATATGCCAATATTAAAACATTAACTACACCACACATAGAAAAATATGAAGGTACAAACACTGGAGTTGCACATCCTGGGCCTGACTCCCAGCTCTGCCATCAGCAGCTGTATGGCCTTGAGAGGATCATTTCATCTTTATGTCTCAGCTCTGTCATTTAGAATATGGGAATATTAATAGTACTTACTACTACCTGGCTATTGCAGGGAGTAAATGAACTAGTGCATGTAAGGGACATATAATGGCTCCTAGCACCTAGGAATTACTACAGAAATGCTAGTTACTATTAAGAATTTATTTAGAGCCCTATCTCTTCTACTGAACTGTGAGGATCTTGTAAGCATTGGTCACTCCTTAATGTTTTTATATTTTTTTTCTAAAGCAAGTACTATCTTGAATAGAGGAAGTTCTCAGTTACTGCTGGTTAAAAGAACAGAGTGACTTTCATATTAAAGTGACTAACACAGCATCTGACAATTAATGAATCCGGTGAGTGAGTAGGTGAGTGAATATGGAGTTTGTTGACACAGAATAGGCATTCACCAAATCTTTCAAGATGAAGAGGCATTGTCTTCAACACCGAGGCATCCACCGGCCTTACAGCTGGATCCCACTGAGTCTTCAATTGCTGTTATCGAGGTATTCTGCAGTTATGGTGTCCTAGGTCAGATTCTTCTTGTGTGGGATTTCAGGGTCCAGGGACCAGGGTGGTCTGGAGTTGTCAAAAAGCATCCTGGAGAAAACATGTGAAGTGAGCTTCAAGAATAGACCAGTAATCAAGAGTCTGGGTAGGAGAGACGGCCTGCCAATGAGTGGCTTCGGTCTCCTTTTCTTGGTGCTGTGTGATCAAAACAAACGTAAAACACAGGAAACAAAAAACTGAGGGCTCAGCCTCCACCCTTGGGGAAAAGACCATTACGTTAATTGGATGAGAACTCGGAGGAAATGTATTCCAATTGACCTTTAACTAGGAGAAAGTAGAAAATATTTGAAAACTTGGGAAGTATTAAGGCCCTAGGTTTACAGACGAAGAGGGAATGAGTTCTTTTGCAAACCCAGGGGAGCTGGGTTGTCCAGGCCCAGGGAGCAGGAACCCTCGGGTGAAACAAGGTTTCCTGTCCAGGGAGGGTCTCCAGGAGGCTCCTGCTGCAACCAAGGTGCAGAGCCTTCTGGATGAAGGGGAGGGCCCTTCCAGAGCCTGTATACCTGGGTCCCTGAGTCTGAGCAAGCGTGACCCTGCAGAAGGCCTTTCTGCACAGCCTCAGCACCTCAGCACCTTTCTGCACAGCCTCAGCACCTCAGCACCTCGGCTTTGGCGCAGGAAAACCCTCGTCCCAGTACGCCTGGAGAGAGAGACCACTTGCCTACACCAAGCCTCTGCAAAGCCCAGCAGAGAGCTGAGGCCATGTGGCTGCACAGCAGCCTGCTGGACTGTGGCTCAGCTCACTGTAAATGCTCTGGCTGCGACCAAATCACAAATATGTTTTGCTCTGAGTACATTCCCCCTTAATTTTTAAATGTATATGTATTTCAAGGGAAATTAAATCCATGGGTTTCTAGTTCATTTACCCTTAAATCATTAAAATGCTGTTTAAGAACATTAGGCATCCAAGGAGCTTTTCCAGCTATTCTAATAAGCATTTGAAAGACTCTTTTCTCCCCTCAGCGACAGTTTCATCAGTAGCAAATGGACTCAGAGTTCCAGAGGATGCAGTTTGGTTTGGAATTCTATGTAAATGTTTTATGTAAGGCAAGGGATTCTAATCCTGGTGAAATCTACTATCCCCTCAGTACAGGGAAGGCAGAAGAATAATTCTCTTGCTTTTACTGACTTTGGGTCTAGGAGAGCACCTTTAATTTTCACCTGGAATTATTGAGGAATAATTGACAGGAGATAACATTTATAGAGCACTGACTGCATACCAGCTCCTGGGCTCTGTGCCTTAATGTCTGTCATCCCTACATCATTGCAAGGAAGGAATTGTCCTCGTTGTTCAAATGAGGCTTAGAGAAACGAATCCTCTTACCTGTGGTCTCGAGTGATGGCACCTGAATCTATCATTCTGACTCGAAGCTCTTTCCCATCTCGTGGCCTTGGACATTTTCCCAGGGTAAGAGTACCAGCTGGCTTTTCAAAGCACTGACAAGGTGCCCAAAACATTACCAAGAACATTTATTCATTCATTTGAGAAACATTTGTTAATGGCCACAGTTCCAGGTGCTTAGTACTGATACTAACCCTGCAAGAGGGGCATCATAGTTTCCATTCTACAAATAGGGAAAGGGTGGGTGACTTGGGAAACAAGGCTCAGAGGGTCCATTACTTGCCCAAAGCCACTTGTCTTTCTGCCACTTACCATCTGAGGCACAGAAGCTGCAGGCAAGGGTAACCTGAGGGCGCTGCACTGTGGCTGCTCTGATCTGAACAACTTCTGTTTAGAAGTGACTTGGTATAAGGTCACTTAATACAGGAGCAAGTTAGCTCATGCCGTGGGCGGCTTCAAAGCCCTGCCCTTTGTGAAATGGGCAGAATGGCTGCTCTATTTTAAGTAGAAATGTTGGGGGAGGACGTCAACCCCTTATTGCTAGAGGGGGAGGAACAATCTTATTGAGACTTTATCCATATAACACAGAAACACTAAGTCAAAAGCCATATGAGAGATTTCTAATGAAAGTCTGGTTGGGGTTGCTGTGATAACAAAAGCAAAATGAAATTTGGGAGGGAGTCATGGTGCCTACTCATTTGAACTGCAGCTGCTATTTCTCTGTCCAATATAATTATAGCGGGATTAAAGGAGACAGGAACACCTCTTTGTACTGCTCAAGTTAAAAAGTGGGTGGGAGAGCGCTCCGAAATTAGTCCTTCCTGCAACACTCACACTGAAATGTTTGGAGAAAAAGGAACCACTAGAGGGTGCTGTCCAGACAGCCAGAAAGAGAGAAGAGGCTGTGGTATACAATATATACTGAAATTGGCAGGAAGAAATTCATTTAAGAGGTACTGCAGTGGTCTGTAACTTTCAAACAAACTATTATTCCTGAATGACCCCTGCCTTTTAAACATCCATGAGCATGCCCCTTCCCGTCTGGTAAGAATGAGCCTTTGCTTTCTTCATGGGACGGGTGAGAGAATAATTTTCACTCCTGAGCACTGCATCATATTTTCCTGGTATGTACTCCAGGATGGATAACTTTCAAGTTTATTACATTTTCTACCTATGCAATTTTTGTCCTAAGGTCGTCACAGCAAACACTTCCCCAGGTGGTAATTCCAGGGTCTCGGAATGTTTTATACACCAGTCATGCAGGAACATGTACTGTGTTGTAACATGATGCCCCCAAATTAGAGAATGCTTGGCCTCTGTCCAGCTTGCCTACCATCTGAAATAATGAGAGTGGCAAGGCTCGTAAGAGAAACGGAAACACAAGAAACATATTAAGAACTGGCATACAAATAAATATAGTTTAACTACACCAATGTCATCTCACATTAGGAAAGTGATTTCTTTTTTTTTGTTTTTTTTTAGACGGAGTCTCACTCTGTCGCCCAGGCTGGAGTGCAGTGGCACAATCTCAGTTCACTGCAAGCTCCGCCTCCCGGGTTCACGCCATTCTCCTGCCTCAGCCTCCCGAGTAACTGGGACTACAGGCGCCCGCCACCACGCCTGGCTAATTTTTGTATTTTTTCATAGAGATGGGGTTTCACTGTGTTAGTCAGGATGGTCTCGATCTCCTGACCTCGTGATCCACCCGCCTCGGCCTCCCAAAGTGCTGGGATTACAGGCATGAGCCAGTGCGCCCGGCCTAGGAAAGTGATTTCTAAAAAGTGTTCAGATACATTGCTCATGTTATCATTGCATGTTTGTAACGACATCATGCCTTAGGAGAGCCTTTCTCATCATTTCATACGCTGTAAACAGAGGCCCAAGGTGGCAAGGTCAAAACCACAATGCTGGTTACTAGCACTGTCAAGATTCAAACTCTGGCTTTCTTTTTCTGAGTCTGAAACACTTGTTTCACTACTATGAAAAAATTCTTGGTTTTCAGTAGACACGCTGGTGAAATAGATTACTTCGGGATTTCTGGTAAGGAAACAACGGTATATGCATGGAGCAGCTGAGGTCTGTAGCAGAAGCGGAAACACATGCTAGCCTCTGGTATCTCTCTGGCTGACCCAACCAGGGATCCTTTTCCTTTCTTCCCTTGTGGCTGTAACTGCAAAGTTTCTTGCACGAGGACACGGTCATGGTGAATGGCACCCCTGTTTACCGTCAAATCTGGTTCATGTGGCTGGTAGTGGGTATGTTTCTAAACAAGCCGGCAGCAGCAGTCCCAGATCCACACCCTCTCCCCCTGCACTGACTGATGACGGAATCTTGCTGGCCCCCCAGCCAAAGCAGGATGGATTAAGATACAGAACTTTATTTTCTTTTTAAGCAAACATGAGCTAGAGTTGCTGTAACTCAGCAGTGTTCCATTTTATCTTCATGTTAATGAAACCACACAGCAAAATTCTGGAGTACACGGAGGGCAAATTCTGTCGCCTGCTCACCAGCCCTGAGAGTGCCTTTTTGTTGCTTCTGGGCCTTGTCCTGCATGTCTCAGGGGATATCACCCATTTATGGTCCTTTAATGAGAGTTCTTTCTCTCCCTCTCTTTCTCATCTTTTCTGCAGTGTAGACAATTTGCATGCACTTCCCCGTACCCCTGCCCTGCCAAGATCTAGGCACAGTTGATAGTGAACTGAGTAGTGTTCAAATTGGAAGAAAAAGAAAATCCCTGTCCCTCCTTTCAGTGGTTGAGGAAGTGGTCAATACAAAAGATCTATGTAGCACCATTTTATGCAAAAAGAGAGAGAGAGAGAGAGAGAGAGAGAGACTGCCTCTCTTACCTGTTACTTGTTGTGGTTATCCCCGATCGAGTGAGGAAAGCGTCACTGGAGGGTACCGGGAGGCAGGCACTGTGCTGGGTTTCGAAAATGGTTTTGGTTGCACTGTTTTTCAGCATTGTTTTCTTCTGTGTCAAAATATTATTCATATACTTGGTTATATATGCATTGAAATCCCAAGATATGCATAGAATTGTGTTTTTTGAGGGTGGGAGATACAAATAAGTATATCCCACTCAAGATTATATATACGTATATACATACACATATACATTTCCTCAGTTAATAATTGAATTACAATACAGTAAATATTTCAAACTTCTCCATTTGATGTGAGTTATGGGAAATGCTAAGCAGTGTTTCCATTATGTGGTGAACCTCAACATCGGCCAGCTGACAAAACTCTTCGGGATCCTCTATAACTGTTCCCTAAGCTGTCCTGTCAGCCTCACTTATCCCTGCAAACAGACTATCTTTCTGCCAGTTGCCACTCACAGCTTTAAATCCCACCCTTTTGTCCATGCCATTACTCAGTTCTTAGAACACCTTCCTCACCCTTCTCTACCTACCAGGAATCTTATCTTCTAGGACTTAATTCTACCTCCATTATGAACCTTTTCTGTCATCTCTTCACTTTGAAAAGCTCTCTCTCTCCAAATTCCAATAACACTCATGCCATTTGATATCTCCTCTGTTGAATTATTGAACTTTTGTTTTACAACATGTTATCATTATTTTTTCTTTGCGTTTTTATCTTGTCACTGCAATCAGCCAGGATGGCTGCCTCCAACTTCCCCTCAGTCCCAAAGCCACAGAAACCACGAGAAAACACAGTCAAAGGTGTGCCCTGGCTTGTCTGAACATCCTCCTGTGGGTTCCCTTTAGTTGAATAAGAGATGTTTGGAGAAAAAGGTAAGGTAAAAGAGAGAAAGGTAAAAAGAAGAAGACAAGAGGAAAAAGAGAAAGGTAAGGCAGCAGCTGTGAAATTCCCATTCGGCCCAATGCCTGCCCCTCACCGGGCCTGCTGCCTGATTTGCATCCAGCTCCATGTACCTGGGCCGGGGCTGCTTCCAGGGCAGGCCTCACACCATGCAGAACACGGCAGCCTGCTTGCTCAGTCAGCAGCCACATGGCACTCCAGCCCTCCATATGCTTCCCTAGTTTTGTCTCCTTCCCATCCCTCAGCAAATCTCTCCAAGCCTCTCCAGGATGAATGCAATGTCTAGCTCTAATGGTCTCTGAGTGTCCTGCCAGGGCAGGAGCAAGTCCAGTCAAGGCTCCACAGGCTGAAAGAATCCCAAGCCAAATCTGGAGGGGTCCCCTCACCAGGCTCTCGGTCCACAGAGATGCTGTACCAGAGCAGGGTTGCAGAACAGAAAACTGGAAGGTTGGGAATCAGGGAAGAAGGCTGGGAGGCAAGATGCAAGGGCAGAAACTGCCCATCAAGTTGGTAGGCCAATGCAGCAGGAAGCCTGGGCTCAAAACAAGAATTAGGAAAAGAGAAACACTGATGAGACAAGTCATGCTTAGCTCCAAGGAAGGCTTGGGACAAATGTAGCAAGCAGGTCAGTTTCCGGAACAATCTGTCCAATAGGCACTTCAGTAAACTGCTGACTTGACTTACTGTCTACTGCTGAGTTGACTCAGGAGTAAACTCCTGGGGCTATTCCTGGGGCAGGAATTGGGAGTGTCATATTAATGTCTGCACATAGTAAGTGCTCAATTATTATTATATTCTACTTTTTCTGATCCTCTCCAAGGGCACCAAGGCTGTGGGAATGGTTGTTCATCATGGACGGATTTACTTTGCCCCTCTTGGAATTGCTGGGTAGACTCAGCCCTGTTTTTCATAAATTGAGAGACTTAGGGGCAAGATATTATTTGTGGCTACACATTGCATATTAAAGTTCCCTAAGAGTTCTTTGATGAGGATACTTTTGAATTCCTGAAGTAAAGAAAAAGGTAATAGAGCACATAATCCTTTCTATCAGGTTTGTTGAAAAGACATTATGTGATTAAGCCAGTGTCTGCGTTCCAGGAGCCTGCCTGCACTCAGCCCACAAACGTTTTTGATTGCTGGTTCGCTCTGTATTGTTTGAGTCCTCTCTTTGATTCTCTATTCCTAAGACGAGGCTGAAACCACAGGAAACAAAAAAGGAAGCCAGGTAACAAATGTTCCTCAGAGCTGAAGTCCTATGGATGAGAACCGCGTGCCCTGGGGCTCTGTGGGCTGTGATGGTGGAATGGGTCAGGGTGGGCACACATTCTTGTGCTTATTTTGCAGCTGGACTTTGGAAAACATTCCACATATTCCAAATATGGAATTTGGAAGCCATTCCATATTCCAAGGGTGACAGAGCCCTGCCTTCCATTATAGGAGACTACGACAATGTTTGTCAGTCTTCACTTTCTTTCTCTATGGAATATAGATTTATGACTTCACTCTTGAATGCAAGATTGGCCGCATGACTTGCTTTAGTCAATGAAATTGGGGCAGTAGTGACTGTGTGAATTCCAAGCAGAAATTTTATTATTCACTGCACCCCTGCCTTCCCTCTAATGTGAGATTGACAGTCTGCCATTTAGTGGCCCCTCTGTCCGTCTTGGTGCAGAACAAATACCCTGTGGGACAGACGGATGTGTCCTTGTGAGTGAGAAGCACACAGCTTCTTGCCACTACCTCTAACATTTAGGGCCACTTGTTATCAGAGCATAACTGAACCTGTCCTGACTGAGACAACATCGTGCCCCAGGGACCTCTGACCTCTCCCTTTCCACAGGAGCCAGAACCCAGGGCAGAGCCCTCATGGGAATGAAGCATCCCATTCAGAAATGCTTGTTGGGATGCAGAGAATGGGCTGACGTGTTTTCAGATGTCTAGGTTGTGAAGATTTCTAAAAACCCCATGTGTTATCAGTCTCACTCAGGATCAGCAAACCACCTTATTTCACTTTCCATTAGCTTGGGAGTGCTTTGCAGAAGAGAGAAGAAAAGACAGGAAAGATTTCCCAAATCATTTCAGGAACTGGGGAGTGATCTCACTCTTCTTATTAACAAGCCTGAGATGAAGGGGACATGCCACCTGAGTGCAATTCATCAGTGTCACCGTTTTGTCTGGTTCAAATCAACAACGGGAGATAGGCTGTAGACCACATTCCTGCTCTCCCTGGTGGTACGAATGGCACCCTCCAGACAGGAGGAAAGCAGTCAGCCCTACCCGCGAGGGGTTCTTCAGGACTTCCCTCCCCTTTCTAATTAGGGGCTTTCACACCTCCTGGAACTTTATTTTTTTATTTTCTTTTTAGACAGAGTCTCACTCTGTCACCCATGCTAGAGTGCAGTGGCACGATCTCAGCTCACTGCAACCTCCACCTCATTGGTTCAAGTGATTCTCCTGCCTCAGTCCCCTGAGTAGCTGGGACTACAGGCATCCACCACCACGCCTGACTAATTTTTGTATTTTTAGTAGAGACGGGGTTTTACCGTGTTGGCCAGGATGGTCTCGATTTCTTGACCTTGTGATCCACCCGCTTCGGCCTCTCAAAGTGCTGGGATTACAGGTGTGAGCCACCACGTCCGGCCCTGGATCTTATTTTTTAGAAATGAATCTGAGACAGGAATATAGTATTTGTATTCTTGACACCTTCCTTGTAATTATCATTTACTTGATGAGGTTATTGTTTTGTTTTGGGTTTCTCATCTAAGCCTCTCATTATATTTTGTTCAGAAACACAAATCATCTTCGGGTATGGGGAAGAGGACTTCATTTCAGGAATCGGCATGGGAAGGGACTTGCCACACCTTCTAGAACTGAGTTGTAGAACGCAAAAGTCCAATAATCCAGCCCCTGTCGGTAAAGTCCCAAATAGAGCCAAGCACCCGTGACTGCTGGGAAATGCATCTCTCCACCCTTATCTTTTTCCAGAGCCAAGTTCCAAATGCACATTGAAGACAAAGCTGAAATGTTTGTTTCTCCTTTCCCCTATTATTTTTCAATTTTCTGTGGCTCTGCACTTCCCGCTGGCCCTCGCCAGAGACCTGAATACAGATCCCAGAGATGCAGCCTCTTGTGTCACCAGTGCCCCACGGGGCCAGCAGAATGATTTGTTTTTGGAGATGTGCATTTTTTTCTTTGCTCATTTTCTTGCATCAACGCAGAAGAGGAGGCAGTATGGGGTCTCAGATTTTTGGAAAGTAAAATTAAATTAGCAGGCTAGGTGGACACACCAAAATTGGACAATTTAGGTCCCATTTTCCTTGAGTTGTTTAGACAGATGGGTACAATTTTCACTTGCAGTTTGATCCAAAGGGGGAGTTGATGACTGGCTCTGAAATGAGCTTCCTTTATCCCTGCGTGAGCTGGTTGGGAAGATGCAAAGCAGCAGCCCAGGAAACTGCTAACCAAGGAGACGGGGTGGGAGAAGAGCAGCAGGGAGACAGAGGAGGCAGAGAGGGGAGCTGAGAAAAAGTGGAAGGATGGGCATTGCTGATAACTCCTCAGCTAAGCTTGCTGGTGATTAACCTGGTAATAAAAGTCAACTCTGTGAGGCAAGCCTGGAAACGAAGAGAGAGCCCAAAATGGGTATAAAACAATCTCCCTTTGCTTAGAAATTGGCAGCTGTTGCTGTGTCCCCTCTGGGAGCCTGCAGGAGGCAGCCTGGCCCTGCTAGCATTCTGGGAGAGCTCTGACTGCAGCTGCCTGGTCCTGATGAACAGCGAGATGCTTCCTTACAAACTCCACAGGGCAAAAGTTTTCTCTGCAGCTTTTAATCTGTAAGGTCTTGTGATTCTTGTGATGGTTTTTCACAGTGATGACAGCCTGCCCGTGGTGCCCGCAGTACACCGTGTGCACGCCGACTTTTTCTTGTCCTTCAGCAAAGAGCTATTTTGCTCATTAGCTTCAGTATGAGGGAGAAATTGCCGGCTCCCTCTGAAGATTTTGCCATTGGGTGACCTGATAAGCAGAATGCAAATGTGCAAATGTAGCTGGAGCCCAGCATCTCGTATCTCTGTGGCTGTAAGGATGCATTTTTCTAAGTGGTTTCACGAGCTGAAACGTGTGGGGTGAGCAGGGAACGGGCTGCTGTGAGTGCTGCTGAGGGGGTTTGAGAGGCAGTGTTTCCAGGTGTTCTTAGTCCAGCTCCAGCAGGAGAGAAACTCTTAGGTGTCTTACTCAGGTTTTCAGGCAATTTATTTACAGCAACAACAAAACGAAACTCGACTTTTTGTTTTGTTTGTTTGGTGTTATTTTTAATTTTAGTTAGAAGTAGATTTTTCTGTTGTGGGGATTCCAAATGGACATTTACCCAAGGGATACCATTTAATAGACATCCTGTGCAATAAACATTGGATTTTCTTCATAATTCTTTATAGGTAGCCTGGTGGTAAATTGTTACATATTACTTTTATTTTATGAACAACTCAACAACTTTTCATTAGCTCCTATTATGTGGAGGATTCTCCACTAAGGGATGATGCAGAAACATGGCTCTTGCTCCCCAGAAAGTCTCAGTCTAGAAGCCTGATGAGAGGAACAAATAGAGACAACTGGAATGCATGTGCTCAGCTGGATGGTCTCTTAGCATAGGTTCTGGGAATTCTGGGAACATAGAGAAGGGTCAGGAAGGGCCTCACCCTCCCTGCAGACAGTGGTGGTAAAACTGAGTCACTGAGGCTGAGGAAGAGTTGGCTAAGTAGAGAAGAAAGTCCCCGTAGAAATCTGTGCCTCCAGGTGGCTGCTAGGATCTTGAACTAAGGCAGGGTGAAGGGTCCAGGTAACCAGGCTGAGTAAGCAGGGGGCAGTCATTCTATAGCACTTTGCAAGAGGGTGGGGAGTAGGTAAGGATTGTATAAAAACGGGAGCTCTGTTTACCATGCTAAGGAATTGGGATTTCATCCTCAAGATCAAAGGATGACTTTAAAAAACGTGTAAGCAGGGGAGTGATACAATCTGATTAGCCTTTTGTAAAGATTCGTTAATGGCAAAGACAATGGACTGGTGAGAAATGACTACTGGTGGCCGAGTGTCTTGCTCTCCAATAAGTCCAATAAGAAATAAGATCCTGACCTTGCAAAAAGACACAGGACTAGAGAAGAGGGCGATTTGAGAGATACTCAGTAGGTACAAAGGTCAGGATCTTTTAATAGTTTGGATATGGGCGGTGAGAGGAAGAGGTGAGCAGTGATGGTCCCCAGGATTCTGGTTCTAGAAAGTGGGTAGATGGAAAGCTGTGTCCAAAATGGGGACTGGAGGAGGAGGAATGAGCCAGGAGCAGGCATTCAGAGAGGAGACGTAGGTGTAAATTTAAATCTGTGGAGATGTCAAGTAGGCAGTTGAATAAATTTGAGTTCAGAAAAGAGTTCTGGCCTGCATAGAGATGTGGATATAGACATATAGATATATAGATTATATATAGTAGCCTGCTCGGCATAGTTGATGCTGAGGGTGTGGGCTGGATATGCGGGTGAAGTAAGGAGACTTGGGGGCCTTTGCATGCAAGGAATTGTAGAAGTCCAGGAAAGATGAAAGGAAGGATATGGCCAAAAAGGTGGGAGAAACTTTAGGAGCTGCTTTCATGGAAGCCAAGGTAGGAAAGTGTTTGGAGGACAGAGTGGTCAGAATGATCACTAAGAAGGTGATGGGTGGTGAAAAATGATCTTTTGAATTTTACAAAGTAGAGCTCTTCAGAGCTCGACAGAGTCAATATTACAGTAGAAGTAGAAGGCAGATGGCAGTGAGATGGAATGAAGGGTACAGGGAGGTGAGAAAAGAGAACTCCAAATGTAGACCACTTTTTCATAACCTTTCTCTGTCAAAGGAGAAAAGGTGATACATTCAACACAGTAACATGAAAGCAGGGGTGGAGACAATTCGAGTCCCTCCTCTCACAGACTGTTGGTTTTTACTAGGAAGTATTTCCTCCTCCTCCTCCAGTTCTCTGCTCTGGCTTTAAGAGACCTTCCCAGTAGCAGAAGAGGTAAATTTCCCCTCTAGTGCACACTCAGAGCATGCCTCCCATGGAAATCCTCAGCAACCTATACTAACCCAGGAATAGGATAGACAGGGTATGCTCTAATCCCATCTTGTATCACTCTTCTGGAAAGATGTAAGCAACGGTTCTGGTGCAAAGTTCTCTGAGATAAGAAAAATTGCAATTCAAGGCAATGCAGAGCCGAGTCTTCCATTCACAGAAACTTTGATTCTTGTCTTTGCAAAGCTCAGCATTTTACTATCCTCTCCGCTATTCTTCCTCTCTCAGGTTTCACATTGCTTCTTCTTTTTTCCTTCTTCTGTTGGCCACCTCTCAGTCTGAACTCTTTCTCAGTTCCCAATGTCCCTCAATCTGCTCATGACGTATTTTGATAGTATTTTCCCTCGACTGGGCTTGAATTGTTTTCCCGATAAGTGGTGTTCCTCTGTAATTTTCAGGCAGCCTGTTAAGATTCTTTGATACTGATCATTAAAAATAACAATGGGATAAAGAGACCTTTTTCCCAATGAAGTTTCCCAAATTTTTGGACAAAAAGAATGATAAAACTTTATGTAAAAGAATAGTCGTAATTGCAGAATCTGTTACAAAAATAAAAATTCTAATCACCTGAGAAAAGTAAGGGTGACTATAGCCACTAAAACATGCACTTTTATTAAATTTAGAGAAAAAATTAGTGATTTGAAGGCATTCATGATTTATCAGACCACTCATTTTGTGGCTTTTTTCGGGAGGCCAGGGTCAGGTCAGCCTGCTCATGGCAACTTCCTCAAAATTTTTTTTAAAAAAATTATCGGGAGCTTGAGCACATTTGTGCAGATGGGAATGACAGCAGGAGCCTCCTTCCTGGCTCCATCATGCCCGGCACACACCCCCTAGGGAGCCTCTACAGATGAGGCCTGCTGTGGCTTGCTGAGCGTGGGCCCTCTGGTCAGAGATCTCTGTGAGCTGCTCCTATTCACCCTCTCTGCAGGGTGACTCTTGTGAATGCTGGGCCCTGATCTGCCTTCATCCTTTTAAGAACTGCTTCTTCTCACCCAGGGTCCTCCAACCAAAAAGTGGGCACTTCCATGTTCTCCGTGAGAAGGAAACAAGTGTCAACTGTCACAATGTGTCTCCTTGTCTTACCTGGGAATGCATCTCAGCAAAGGAATTCCAACTTCTATAACCAGATGGAGCCCCCGTGTGTGATACTTCGCATCGTGGGGTAGTCTGAGAAGCACGTTTCCCAGGGGGCAGTCATTCAATAGCACCTTGCAAGAGGGAAGCAACCTTCTTCCCTTCTTTTTCCTGTTTTAAACAGAATAAGGAGATGAGAAAGTGGAGGCCCAGGGAGAAAGGTGCCTGGTGTGGAGGCCAGAGATGCTCCCATCAGACATAAGCCCCTCTGCTGTTTCCCCACCTCTTGGGGAAGAAGAGCTGAGCCACTAAGAGTCTTGGATATTTCCAGTGCGTTGGCTAGTGTCAGAAAGGCCAGCTCTCAAGTGAGCAGGCCTGGGTGCAGAGAGCTTGTAGCAAATCGGCAAGAAGCTAAGATGGGTTAGCAGGCAGCCTGAGCTCTGAGAGCCATCTCCCGTGCACCACTGCAGTGCTCCCAGCCTTCCTTCTGTGTGGACACAAACAGCTGAGCGGTGCCTGAGCCTACCATTTGGGCAGCCGGGTTCTCGCCTTGTCTTCTGGAGGACTCGCTCCCCTGTGGAGTAGCCTCTTTGTGGCTCCTGCACCGGTTTCATCCAGCCCTAAGCCCTCCCGTGGTTCACGCTGGAGCTGACAGGAAATGGCCTTCCGCCTCCGCCATCTTCCCGGTTCATGCTGGAGCTGACAGGAAATGGCCTTCCGCCTCCGCCATCTTCCCAGAATGGCTCTGGCTACCTGGCTGCGGGGCAGGCTCCATGTCTCGCCCGCAGCTCCAGCAATTTCTAACGCTTTTCTCTGAGCTGCTGCAGAATGTGGGAGGCTTGACTCAGTCCTGATTCAGATGCCAAAGCGAAACTCCTCCAGAGCCGCCCACAGGACCCTAGCGGTGCCCCTTCCGGGGTCCGGGCTGCAGGGACCCCAGGGAGAAGGTCACCCTGTGGAACACGCAGCCCGCTGTGGAGACGGCTTCCTCGCCGATCGCTGCCAAGGCTTTCAGGCTGTGAAATGAATATTTTATTACCTTATGAAGGGGAAAAAGATTAAATTAGCAAAATGATAAAAAAACGGATAACCTGACTTCAACCCTTTTATTATGCTTCACACAACTAGACATCAAATTGTGTGCTGGGGCTTCAGCTTAGATGGCTGCAAAGAATCTAACTTTTGCTTTCAAATTAACCTGTCAAATCATATATTTATAAAGGAATGAAGGGAGGAAAATGAGGGCCCTAGGTAGTCCCACGCATCAATTAGAGAGAAATTAATTACAATTTACCTGCATTAGCACGTGAACACTCCCAGATTCCTGAAGAAATGTCTCTGCACCGGGAAAGGAGTCAAAACAGACCAGTCTGTGGAGGTGGGGGGGATCAGGAAGGAAGGGGTTACCTTGGGTCCAAGGTGGGAGTGGAGAGGATTAGGGAGCATGGGCATTGCAGGAGGTATGAAAGAGACTGGCAATTAGACATTCTTCTTGCTCGATGTGGATGCAGAAGTCTCTAACTAATGGCATGTTTTGATGAAGCAACCTTTAAAAGAACCTCCGAGTTCTTAAATAACAAAGTGGGCACTCACATGAAACAATGCAACACAGCTCCAGATAACAATGGAGTTTTGCCTACTGTTGATAAGCGTCACAAAATAGAAGGCAAACACCCTTTTCCTCCTTTTTTAGGGAGCTGACTGGTAGGGGACTCATAGTGGGAGTGGGGAGGTGAGGAAGGAGATTGGAGGGGTATCTGACCCTCTTTTTAAATAATTCCTCTTTTTCTTACAGTGGCTTGGATTTGAAGGAGGTTAAAAATAAGGTCAGACAGTTTCTGACACCTGAACTTCAAGGTGGAAACAATATATGGGGAGGAAAAGGGCCAACTAGTCATCAGATTATAAATTAAATCTATGTTTCTGTTCCTCATCCACTGTGAACAAAGATGTCATTGTACTTCATACAAAAATCACTAAAACCCTCTGGAAGGCCAAGAGCTAGAAGCATTCTCTTCCTTGGGGATCTTGCCAAGGCACTCTGAGAAGTCCTAGGTGTCTTGAATGGAAGGATGATGGTTTCTGAGGGCCTGGGGTCTTTTTCACCCTTGGGGAATCTCAGTTGAAATTTTTGCTGAAATCTAGAGAACTCTAGACGAGGATTCCCACCTCCATCTCTTGCTTTTCTCTCGAGAAGCCCTAACTTATCCCATGATAGAACACAGGTGGGAACCAGGAGCAGTGTCCACAGCGTGAAAAATAGCCTCTGGGACTGAGCTGTGGACGGCCAGGGCTTGGGCTGTCAGCAAACCCCAAACTAGTGAAGATGTAGTTTTCTTATCTGAAAAATTAAATTAATCATAACTGCACTTTCCTCACCCAGCAATTTTCAAGGATCAAATTTATATACCAAAGCTCTTTTATAAATTCTGGACAAGGTCATATTGTTACAGGCTCTTCTGGCTTTTAAAAGTGTCCTTCTTTAAAAAGACTTCATTCTCTTTTTCCTCCTTCCTTCCTCCACCATCTTCTTGCATCTCCAGCAGCCGAAGGGAAAACCAACCGTGGCCAATTGTGTGGGAGCCTCTGGGGCCATTAGAACCTTGTTTTCCTCTTTTAAAGTTTTTTTTTTTCTCTCTCTTTTTCCCCTGGGCTTCATGAATAATAATAATTATTATTATTATATTATTATTATTATTATTATTGTTATTGAGACAGAGTCTTGCTCTGTTGCCCAGGCTGGAGTGCAGGGGCATAATCTCAGCTCACTGCAACCTCCGCCTCCCGAATTCAAGCAATTCTCCTGCCTCAGCCTCCTGAGTAACTGGGATTACATGTGTGCACCACCACGCCCAGCTAATTTTTGTATTTTTATTAAAGACAGGGTTTCACCATGTCGGTCAGGCTGGTCTTGAACTCCTGACCTCGTGATCCACCTGCCTCGGCCTCCCAAAGTGCTGTTATTACAGGCGTAAGCCACCGCATCCAGCCGATGAATTATTAATGTCTCTGAAATAGTTTTGGAGGCCACTCTCTTTCTAGAAGGGTTCCGGGGCAGGGGAGGATGTGGCTTCCTGAGGAGCTCTCAGTCCTTTTCAGCTGCCCTTTGGATCTGCACATGCACCCATTCGCTCAGGCCTGTGGCCATCCCACACTAGCTGACCACTTCTGCAATTTTTGTGCTGGAAACGACACTCATTTTTATGACCAAGTCTGCAAGGTCCATTAGACAGGTTCCTGCAGGCTTCCTTCCTACGGAAAGAAAAGAGAGGAGGAAGGTTTTGTAAGATCCCAGGGCACCTTTGCCGACACTGCACAGTGGGTGCTGGGGTGGAGTGGGGGTCTTATAGTGCCACGAGGTGGCCTGCATCCCACAGTCAGGAAGCCATCAGGACAGTAAGGGGAGAGCCAGGCGCCAAGACATCAAGTGGCTTCGCGTTTTAGAGAACACTGTAAGGCAGCAGACAGTGCATGGACTCTGAAAACAACAGGCATGGGCTCAAATTCCTGCAGCTCTGATTTTTACAGAGGAGGCAACTGAAAACAGAGGGTTCAGAGTCCCAGGTTGAAACCCCAGCTGCACCATTTAGCAACTGCATCAACTCAGGCAAATTTCATAACCTCTGGAACCTCAGATTCTTCATCTGCAAAATGAAGATGATGACAGAAGCCCTCAGGGCTGTTGGAGGGAAGGGTGAGACCCTCCATGCAAAGGGTTTAGCGCAGTCCCTGACATGGAGTAAGGGCTCAATCCACATTAGACATTGTGATTATTACTAGCATGCCCCAAATGGGCACCTGGTCTATCTGGAGGCTGTGATTCCTCATTTGCAAGGTGGAGAATAAAGGCACAGAAAACATGTTTCCCAAGATCACCATTTAAGGTTTAAATGAGGTAACAAAAGAAAACTGCTCTGGCCTGGGCCTGACCCAGAGAGGAAGGAGTGAGTGGAGGTGAGCAGTGTTAATCCAGGGATGCTGAGTGGAGCCCTTCTGTAGGCAGGGACAGAGTCCTCCCAGAACACAAGCTCCAGATGCTTCCCCTCCCCAGTGCTGAGTACAAGTGCTCCGGCTTCTTTTTTTTTTTTTTTTTTTGAGACAGAGTCTTGCTCTGTCGCCCAGACTGGAGTGCAATGGCCGGATCTCAGCTCACTGCAAGCTCCGCCCCCCAGGTTCACACCATTCTCCTGCCTCAGCCTCCCAAGTAGCTGGGACTACAGGCGCCCACCACCTCGCCTGGCTAGTTTTTTGTATTTTTTAGTAGAGACAGGGTTTCACCGTGTTAGCCAGGATGGTCTCGATCTCCTGACCTCATGATCCGCCCGTCTCGGCCTCCCAAAGTGCTGGGATTACAGGCTTGAGCCACCGTGCCTGGCCGTGCTCCGGCTTCTTTAAGAGTGATAGTGACTCATTTCTGGCATAACCACCCCACTGCTCCCAAAGAAGGCTCTACCTTGATCTCCCCAGACAATCCTCCTGTGAATGGTCAGGCTTTGGATCCAAATTGGACGTCTGCTGTTGAGACTGAAGGATTACTGAGCTGATGGGATGTGCCCAGGGTGTCCTAAAGGTCAGCTGGACACCATGTGACAAAACAGCAGCAGCTTCAATGAGCAAGCAGCACCATCCTCAACTGCACATGCTCTAATAACTAATTGGACAAAGTGTCCACAGCCGATGATCAAGTCAAAAACTGATACTTACTCTCTCAATGACAGCATCAAATGTGCAGGTGGGGGTTGAGAGAATTTGGAGGGGGCAACCGACTTCTCAGGGACACACTCAATGGTAGAATGGGATGAAAAAGAGGAGACTTAAATTGTATGTCTTCTTTGCGAGTAAATTAACTTTGTTTTACTTTAAGTGGGAAGCCTAGCGGTTGCCTGGGGCCTCTCTCCTTTCACTGGCTCAGAGAGGCAGGCTGAAAAGAGTAGGAAAGAACATTTGCAGCGGGAAATATATGGGTGATACACTGCAATGTCAAATTGGAAGATTTCCTCATATCCACAAATCAGGATTCATCTGAATCTCCCATAGGACCTGCTCCAAATGGCATCATTACCAGTTCTTAATTTATGTTGCCCCATTTGCAAGTATCATGGTGCGTAACCAAGTTAGGATGAACAAACCACAAAACCTAAATAACAGGCCTTCAGAGATGAAGAGGACAGCCATCCGTTTACATTTGTAAGCTGCTAAGTAGAATTGAGGTGGCTGTCTGGGTCTGCTGCTTTTCCCAGTTCAGAGAACAGGGAAGGAGGGGAAGAACAGGGCTGGCAGTGGGTGAGGGAATTTTTTTCTCCACTCTCCTCCTCTACCTTATCCCCTCTCTCCTTCTCAAGACTGAATGCATCAGCCTGCGTGGTTAATCAGGACCCTAAATCCTGAAGCGTGGTGGATGCTGCCTGCCCAGTCCATCACTCTGAGCCTGCCTTCCTTCCCTTTTCCGACTGTCATCTAAGGCCGCCCCCTGGGTGCCAGGGTGGAAAAGATGCTGTGCTCAGAGTCCCAGTCTGAGTGGGGTCTGTCTGACGCTGGACAGATCACTTAAACTCTGGGCCTCGTCTCTGCCATTTGTAGAGCTGGGACACCAGAGCCACTTCCCATCCTGCCCTGGAGGGCGGTTGGACGGAGTGAGCGCTGAAGTGCATGTGGCTGTTTCAGTTCTTCACCGCTCCTCTCTCCTGTAGACCTGAAGGCCAGTCTCCTGCAAAGTGGACAGAGCTTCCAAACCAGTGCCCAGAGCTGTGAAAACCAACGGCCTGCGATACTTCCCTCCCTCTTGTTTGAGAGAGGTTGGTGCCATCATTTCCAGTTACCAACTGCAGTTAAGAAGCAGACATCTGGAGGCAGCAGGGCAGTCTGCATGGATTGCACGTTCCCTCCAAGTTTATCGTCTGTGGCTGAGAGCTCTCAGTACAAAGTATCTGATCAATGGCATGAGGGAGCGAGCTTGGTCAATGTTAGAGTGAGGCAGCGGGCAAACCTCACCTCACAGTACCTGGGCCACAGGAGAGAGGCTGCTTCGTGAAGAGCAGTAGAGGGAATGGGAGCTCCCAGTGGATCTCCTGAAGGGAGGAGGGAAATGAGACCTCTGGAGTCTATAGGGGTTTTTAGCATTTTGAGAAATCCACTTAATTTTCTCCTGAAAGGCAGCTATTTGGGGGCAGACAGTGGAAATGCTGGCTGTGTGGCTGCCTGGTGGCCCCAGGGTGACATTGTCACCTTTAACACCATGCCTCTCCAACATCGGATGGTAGCTGGGGTAGGGAGGGATGAGAGATGGGGAGGAAGAAAGCATTAGCCGAGTAACAACTGCAGGACGGGCTGTACACAGGGCAATTTTGAATTAAATGTCATCATCATTCCGTCTTTGCAGATGAAGTAACAGAGGTTATGAACTAGCTGAGTATGCACAAGTGATGAGTAACAGTGTGAACCCATGAATTCCTCAAGGACAGGGACTCTATCATTTGCAGTTTGTACAACCAGGACCTGTCTGCTCTGGTGCCTGGCACTTGGTAGGGACTGATTTAAAGGGGGATGTGGTGAGATGGGGAGCAGGGTGGGTTACAGTGGCTTTTGTGGAGCCCCTGTGAAGTATCAGGCAGAGCCACCCATGCCTTCTGTATATTACCTGGTTTCATTCCCACAACATCGATCCCAGGTCAGCATTCTTATCCCCATTTTATAAACCCTCACGTGCTTGCTAAGGTCAAAGTCACTGCTGCTTACCATCAAAATGGGCCTTTTTCCCACTCAGAGGATAGAGTCCCCCTATTCTGAAGCAGGTGGGGCTTTCTCGGTGACCTGCCTGCTCAAGACGCACCTCCCAGATGCCAGATGTGCAAGCTGGGCCTAGCTTTGTCCTTTCTCAGCGTTGGCCTCCGAACTATCAAGAGCGGAAACTCCTCAAATCTCCCATGACCCGCTGCCTCCCTCATCTTCCCTTCCCTGCCTCTCCCCTTCTGAGTGGTCAGCAGGTTTTCCTGTTCCTCTGGGCTTGGTGAGAGATGCTGAAGACAAAGCCTGCATGTGGAAAGTGGCACTGCCTATCAGCCTTAGTGATAGGAACACCCCCCTGAAGAGCTATTTAAAGTTTAACTGATCAGAGGAGGTGGGAGCTCCTGACACTCAGGGATTGGGTGCCGTGCCCTATTGCTGACTGAGGGAGTTCTGTTCTTTTAATATTTGATGGGGCTGCCTTGGAGACATTTATTTAAGCATGCTTCATTCATCGGAGTCTCCTACACAGGGGAAACTTACAGGGGAAGGCACCACGGCTTCTCAGTACTCAGCAAAGGTCAGGAGGGGAACGGCTGACAAATTGGACAGCTCTTTTTAGAAGTTTAATCTCAAATGTGTGTGTGTGTTTTCCCCTTGTCTACAGTGAACATGGGGTCTAGCCCTGTCATGTTACTGGGCCTGTGTGAGGGGGAGTTCCCTACTTATGCATGAGACAGACAAGGATAGGAGATAGAGGTCCGGGCATGGTAGTTCATGCCTGTAATCCCAGCACTTTGGGAGGCTGAGGCAGGCAGATCACCTGAGGTCAGGAGTTCAAGACCCAGCCTGGCCAATATGGTGAAACCTCATCTCTACTAAAAATTCAAAAAAAATTAGCCTGGCATGGCCAGGCACATTGGCTCATGCCTGTAATCCCAGCACTTTTGGAGGCTGAGGCGGGCAAGTCATGAGGTCAGGAGTTCAAGACCAGCCTGGCCAACATGGTGAAACTCCACCTGTACTAAAAATATAAAAATTCACTGGGTATGTTGGCAGGTGCCTGTAATTCCAGCTACTCGGGAGGCTGAGGCAGGAGAATCTCTTGAACCCAGGAGGCAGAGGTTGCGGTAAGCCGAGATTGTGCCTTTGCACTCCAGCCTGGGAGACAAGAGACAAACTCTGTCTCAAAAAACAAAACAAAACAAACAAAAAAAAGATGGAAGATAGAGCATGGCAGGGAGCATCTCCGCACTCTCATTGATCATGACCTCTAATACCCAGAGCTCCGAGCATCAGCTCACTCATCATCCCTGTGTCCTTACCAAGAAGGTCATTAGTGGGCATTAGTAGCCCCATTTTTCTTTTATGCAGCCAGAGTCCCAGAAAGGCTGAGTGATTTATCTGGCAGCACACAGTACAGGCACAGGAAGCCTATAGTAAAAATCTCAGCTCTTAGAACTCTAGTCCCTTGCTTCAATCATTTGGAAATGGAAATAAGACGACATTATCACAGAGCTACCATTGTTAGAAATGTATACGAACATCATTAATAACTTGTAAGGTATTTGCCAGTGTAAATTCATTCTCTCTCCTCCCTTTACTTTTGAAACGACATTCTCTACCTCCTGTCATCATGGTTCCAACTTCCAGATTTTTTGTTTGTTCCTTCCTCTCTGTTATCCGCACATTCACTCAGCAACCGCAGCCTGCCCATTGGTTATACCTTCCAGTGCCAACCCCTCCTGCACACAGCCGAGGGCACAGCGCCAGCTCAGGGCCTCACGACCGTGTCCCCACCTTCAAATCAGTCTTCCTACCTCCAAGCTCTTTCTTATCCAGTGTGCCTTGTGCACTGCCGTAAGTGTTACCTTGCTCCTTTCTGTTTGTCCTGCCTCTCCTGTGCTCACAAGCTGTGAGTGGCTCTTCATTGCATTCAGAAGAAAGCACAAGTATTTAAGCCCCACATTTAAAGTTCTCAGCACTGTGACCTTATCAAACTTTCCAGGCTTCCTTCCAGCACAACTTTTTCTCAACTGCTACCCCTACCCCCATGCCTAATTTGCTTGCTGACCAATTTAATAATTACCTTTCTCTGGTTGACCCTTAAGAGGTTCTCTCTTGCTATAATTGCCTTTTCCACCTTCTCCCTTTTCTATAATTGCCAGTCAACATTACGTCTAACTTGCAAAGCTTCAGTAAATTTCATCTCCTCATAAATGTCCTGTGATATCACCACTCTCCCCCACCTTGATAAAATATGTCTTTCTCGAGCATTTCCACAGCACTCTGCCTCTGTTGTAGCACTGTCATTAATCGTAGTCAGCCCTAGATTAATTAATAGTAGACAACTTTATCTCTTTATCCCCCAAAGAATCAGGTAAGCATACATTATAAGCCCAAAGCATATTTGTTTAAATGAATTCTCACCTGGTCTCGCTCGCTGCCATTTTCTGCTGATTCCCATAGGCCACCTGAAGACTCAGCTCCCATCTGGCTGCTGTTATTGCTAAGAGCCCAGGATACCTCTTGCCTAGATGTCCACAAAGTAGCTGCTTTCTGCTTCCCAGAAACTTGAATTAATTCACTGCTCGGCTGGGCTAATTTCACTTTGTCTTTCACCCAGATGTCTGTGTATTGTTTTTGATTCATTGCTTGAATTTAGATCTATAGCTTCTACTTGTTTCACTGGAACATGATGGAAACATCTCTTAGCTACCTGTTACCAAAAGACATGTAAAAAATAGCTCCTTTTGTTAGAATATAGACACTTGATCACTTCTTTCAATTCGTTTGAGATAAGACTGGATATAAACATATAAAGATAAGGATGGATATACATGTATAGGAAGTCAGACCATAATCAAACTCATCTAATCACTTATGCACTGGACAAATGCTTATGAAGCTTTGACTGTGTGCTGGCCAGTGTGCTGGATGCTTCCTGTGTGCACGAAAGCACAGCTGAAGGCTTCCCCAGGCTTGCAGGAAAGACTCCGGATAGGTTCTCACAGATCGAGTCAACCCTCCTTGCCATCACTTCTGGATTGGGAGGAATTTGAAATGAATACACCAGCTGCCCGAAGAAATAAAACAATGCTGAAGAGGGTCAAAAGGCAACCCTCTAAACAAAAGGGACAAGGGGTTGCTTAATGGCATGCGTGTGTGTCTCCCTTCAGGCTGGAGCCAGGCTCTACACAGGGCCTGTGCAGGCAGGTGGCAGGGAGTGCCATGGTTGCATGGGGCTGAATCCTCACAGAATTCCTGGGAACCAGCCCCAGGGAGAGAGTGCCATGGAGCAGAGATGGGCTGCTGTTTTTTCCCTGTTTTTCTTGTGACTGAAGCATTCTTCGTGCAAGAAAAAGGGAGATGTCCCTCCTTCACATGCCCTTCTTGAAGCTCCCCTCAATGTCCTCTCTCAGAGGAGAGAAGAGGATGAGACACAAGGAGGCAGGCAGACCCTGACAAAGTGGCCTCTCTTCACATCCAGACATAAAACAAGAACCAGACAAAACAGCATGAGCTCAAGGGCCATACGAGCCCTCCTCCATCTCCATGGAGTAGCGTCTCAAGAGCCCTATGCCGTGCTTCTCTCTTCCCTCTTCCTGCCTCTTAGAAAGAGCAATGTGGTTTATAAGCCGATTGCAGCTAGTATTACAGCAATGGAATGTGGAAGAAAATAACAACAATAGTATTTATTAACCTAGAAAGATAAGTAGACACTTTCTCAGCAGTCCTGGCTTCTAGTTGAGAGGTTAAGGCAGGCCAATAAACATTCCTTTCCTCATTTACCCCACAAGGAAAACGGCATCATCCGATTCATGCCTCCTTTATCTCAGTTTGCTCTGGGGTCCAGCTGAGATGAGATATGGGGACGGGCTTTAAACAGTGCATTAGTTATTCTAAAAGATCCTAAGTGTTCCAGTAAGCAACGCACAGATTATAGTACTTAATCAAAAATTGTTGTTGTTCCTCTCTCACATGTGACAATACTATGTGGGTCTGCAAGGAGTCTCTGCCCCATGCAGCCATTCTGGGACCCAGACTTCCCTCTTGCTGTGGATCTGGCACCTGCAGGCCTGATGTTTCTAGGTCATGCTGGTCATTCCACCACATAGAGAATGGGAGAGGAGAGGGCATGGCCTCACCCTGGGATGGTCACGTTACTCTCACTCTCATTCCACTCAGCAAAATTAATGATAGTGTTCCACCTAAATGGAAGGGAGTTATGAAGGTAGTTTCTGTGAGCCTTAGAAGGAGAGACAGACCTAATGAGCATCTAACCAGTCTCTCAACAGTCACTGTAGGCTACTGTTCATATGTCACTGACATTCTATTTTGGAAACAGAGGAGGCCAGACTGCTTCCTCCTCACATCCATCCAACATCCAACTACACTCTGGAGTCAGACTCACCTGCTAAGGCCCCTCACATGGAGCAGATATTCAGTACACACTGGGGCTGTTTGTGAGGAATGTGGTCTCTGGAGAGACTGGACTGCAGGTATCCAACCACATCTGAGGACAAGAACCAGCAGCATGGCCCATGCCTGAGTTGCACAATTACAGTCACGTTGAAAGATGCACGGTGCAGGAATATGAGAGGGCACTTGGAGTTCTTTGCCCAGACTTTGTTGTATGGGCAGAGACCTCCAAGTGCCTTCTCATATTTCTTGCACTTGGGGAAAAAGGGTTTGGACTTTGGCCTGAAGTCATCAGAATTCCCATCATACAACAGCCATCTCTATGCCGTGCTCACCCTACTTTCTCTTTTGCACATTCCTTCACACCTTTCTTAGTTATCAACCATTCAGTGTGTCAGTGGAAATAGGCAGCTCATGCACTTTTATTCAGCAAAAAGCATGAGAAACGACTGTGTGCTATGTACTGCCAGGACTACCCATGTGAGTAAGGTCAAAGTCCAGTCCTCATTGGCCTGATAGTCTAGGGATAAAAATAATAGATAGTAGTATCTGTAGTTTGTATTGTGTAAGCAATTCTGATAAAAATGCAAAATAGGTCAGGGGAAGTTAAAGAAATTACAACCAGGGACATCAGTGCAATGTCTTGAGCAGAGTTCAGGCTCCAGTGTGAAGCTGGGAAGGCTTTCAAACAGCAAGGGTGACATGGACATTGGTCTTGGGAGCAATAGGCCAATCATTCTGACCAGAGTGGAATAAAGACAGGCCACTGGGGAACATGTTGAGAAGAACATTGAGTGCCAAGCTACAGACTTTTGAATTTATTTATTAGTGAATTGCAACCTTTTTTGGTTTTGGATTAGTGAAATCATATTGTCAGAACAATACATTTTAAAAAGTGTTCTGCTGGTAGAAGACATGGTGGATTGGAATAGAGGTGAGACTAGAGGAAAGTAATATTAATAAGTAATACTTCTTGAGAATTAATACACAACCAGCTAATCATATCAACTGCTCTGTGATGTATGTACTATCATTATTTAATAGAGCTCTTAAAAGTCAGAGCTTGGGCTCTAACCCAGCAAACCCATGTCCTAAAAACCAAGGAACTTGGCATAGGAATGAGGACAGCTTGAAAGTCAGGGTGGAGGTAATGAGAATGAAAGGAAAGATGGATGAGACAGAGCATGAGAAGGAAGAATGGATCAGATTTGTTGATAGATTGAAATTAGGGGATACAGAAGGTGGAAATATTAATCCTCATTATTATCCTGAATGGTTAAATAGTATTGTTAAGGAAATTAGGAGGAAACATTTGAGTAGGAAGGAAAAGGTAATTTTAGCTTCAGATACGCTGGTTGAAGCTATGTTGACAGCTCAATGCAATAACTTATGCTGTCCCTGGAGAGAAAGCAGGTTTTAATTCTTGCTGGGAGCAGCCAGGTGAAGGTCCCAGGAGGCAGGAGAAAGGTGAGATTCAATAAAGATATGGGAAGCATCTGTGTGAAAGCGACAGTTATGAACTGCTGTCATCTGTAGGTAATGAAGGAGAGAGAGAGAGAGGCTTAAGATAGATAGAGATAAGGGTTGAGAAGAATGGGAAAAGGCTAGGGCTGCCCTGTTTGGGAGAGGACTTGAGGAACCCAAAAAAGATGAAGACTATTTTGTGGAGGAAAATTTGAAGACTTGTTGAAACCAGTTCTGTATACACAGTTGATACAAACTAAAGGGAGAGGGAGAGCAAGCCAAAGAGAGAGAAAAAAGAATGTGTGAACTCCAGGAGGGCTGGATCTGGAAACAAGAGTAAGGATTCAGTGGAGAAATGGGTGAGGCCTCATGGGAGAGCTCTGCTTGGAATGGAGACCACATGCCTTCCCCATGCTGCCTTGTTCCTCTCCTTCACCCGCTGTAGCAGTGGTCATTTCACTCCACGAGGCAATCTCAATCCACACACGTTGGCATTCAACTCATTCTTCTTCTTATTATTATTATTTTGAGAAAGAGTCTCTCGTCACCCAGGCTGGAGTGCAGTGATGCAATCTCAGCTCACTGCAACCTCTGCCTCCTGGATTCAAGTGATTCTTCTGCCTCAGCCTCCCAAGCAGCTGGGATTACAGGTGCCCGCCACCATGCCCAGCTAATTTTTGTATTTTTATAGTAGAGACAGGGTTTCACCACATTGGCCAGACTGGTCTTGAACTCCTGACCTCAGGTGACCTGCTCACCTCAGCCTCCCAAAGTGCTGGGATTACAGGCATGAGTCACCTCGCCTGGCCTATTGTTATTATCTAGACAGAGTCTCACTCTGTCACCCAGGCTGGAGTGCAGTGGTGCAATCTCGGCTCACTGCAACCTCTGCCTCCCGGGTTCAAGTGATTCTCCTGCTTCAGCCTCCCCGGTAGCTGGGACTACAGGTGTGTGCCACCACGCCCAGCAAATTTTTGTATTTTTGGTAGAAACAGGGTTTCACCATATCGACCAGGCTGGTCTCAAACTTCTGATCTCAGGTGATTCACCCATCTTGGCCTCCCAAAGTGCTGGGATTACAGGAGTGAGCCACTGCGCCCGGCCTCAACTCATTATTTTTTCCCTCTTTTCCTCTTCTCATTAAGACTCCCTAGTCACCTCAGGAAAATTACATTTGTTCTCTTTTATTTCCATTTGTGAGAGGAAAATATAAAAGTCTAATCATGACGGATCCGAATGAGAAGCACTGGAGTCATATGCCTACTGGAGGAAAACTCAAGCCCTGCATTCATATGTAAAATTAGACATGGCCCAACAAAGGTGATATTCCCTGTTCCCACAGCTCCTAAATCATCAGGTGCTCCCACTAAAGAATAACAGTTCAACCTGCCTCATTTCTTCTTATTACTCCTTTCCATTTCTAAGTGTCAGAACCCCAATAAAAACAAAGCTATTTATTTAGATCTAAATATTCAATAAATGTCTCCTTAGTGCTTTCTCTGGAAGAGCAGATGATCTGAAGCCAGGCAGACTGGATTCAAATTCCTGTTTCACCACTTATTAACTATTTAGCACTGGGCAACCTCTCTGAGTCTCAGTTTTTTCACCTGTAAAGTGGGGATGGTAATAGAGCTTACAGGAAGGTTAATGTGAAGATTACATTCATTAAGATATTTAAACACTTAGAATGGTTTCTGGTGCACAGTAAGCCCTGTAAAAGTGCTAGCAATGATTATTGTTTTGCTGCGCAAGGAGGAATTTAATGTAGTTTCTACCTTCAGTGAACTCATAGAAGGGAGGCTGATTTATATAGTTCAATTGTTCTCACATTTTGCTTAATTATTAGTGTAGCAGCACCATAATGAGTGCATTTCAGTAACATGTGTTAAATTATTTTTGTGGGCTCGTGGAGGCACCTTGACAATCATTTATGGCATATCTGGAAAAATGTATGCTGAGCTCTATACAATCAACAAATACTTTGAAATACACTCCATTCTAACTTGGGAAACTTAATTTGTACTTAGTATTCTAAGTTTGTTCATTTGTCTGGGGAGGAGATTCATGTCAATGAAAGACCCTCTTTCTAGGTTTGTGAATGGAGAATAGACTTGCTGATCATTCAGGCATTCCGGGCAATGCTTGGGAGCTCAGTAAAGGCAGGTTCATTATGTGGGCATCTCTATGAATGCCTACTCTTGGAGAAGACCTGAGTGAGACCATCTGGGGGTGTCAGAGAGGGTTTGCTCTAAGGTGCAGCTTTGGAACCAGTAAAATCTACAGCATCTACCAGGAGTGGAGTGGGAGATGTTCCCTTCATCTGTGGGAGGAGGGGCTTCTTTGTAGGCATAAACGGGATTTGTAGTCCAAGAGGATAATGGGAATGGCTGTGGAAGGCGTGTTCATTACCATGGATTTACAAACAGGAAATTAAGCAAACTGTCCTATTTTCAGGTGAAGAAACTTGATTTTGAGAGGTTAGGAAATTTGCTCCAAATCGGAGCTGTCTAGCCACCGTAGAGGAGATCTATATATGGAGGAGGAGGGAAATAGGTTTCTAAGATGCTCCTTTCACCATATGGTTACTTTGATTGAACAGAGGCACCCCTTGTCTTAATCCGTTTAGTGTTGCTGTAACAGAATAGCTGAGGCTGGGAAATGTAAAAGGAAAAGAAGTTTATTTAGCCCACAATTCTGGTGGCTGGAAAGTCCGATAATATGGCACTGGCATCTGTTTGGCTTCTGGTGAAGGTCATGCACTGCGTCAAGACATGGCAGAGAAGCAGAGTAGTGAGTGGGTGTGTGTGCAAAGAGGCCAAACATGGGGAGGAACCACCCACTCTTTCTGGAACTAATTCAGTCCCATGAGAGTGAGAACCTGCTTTCAGGAAAGCATTAATCTATTCAGGAGGAATCCACCCCCATGACCCAAACACCACCCACTGGGCCCCATTTTCCAACACTGCCACATTGGGAATCAAATTTTAACATGAGTGTTGGTGGGGGCAAAGCACATTCAAACCCTAGCACCTACCTTCCTAAAAGAACTCTTGAAAAAGGAACCTGTATTTTAGCTTCTTGGTGCATGTAATTTGCTGTTTGCAAACCTCTCTAGACTGTTCACACTTTCACTGGAGGTCGATTTTTCCTGACATGCTTAAGAGCTCCTGATGTTGCTAGGAAGTGCAATTTGCTGCTAAAGTGTGAAACTTCTCCCTAAATGGAAAGGGGAGGAATATGAAACAATGACAACATTTCGGTTCTTTTTCCCAGGCAGGACATAAAATGTTAACTTGGAGTGAGTCTCCCCCTTGAGCAGTACCTTAGCCTGTCTCAGGCAACCTTGATATTCAAAGTGGGTTTATAGGAGCAGAATAACATAATGATACACCAAATTCAATTTTACGGATCCTAAAGATATCAGAAGCAATATGACCAGCATGATATTGACTCTTACTGAAGTAACTAATGCATGAGAGATATCTAGAACTCTTTGACATTCCTTCTGTGCTATGAGTCAGTCCTCTATGTAAAACAAACAAACAAACACATGGCAAGTAATATCAGCATCTTTAGAAGAAAAGTGTTGTATCCACTTTGCTTCTCTCTGTGCCTAAGTACAACTGCATAAAAGTAAAAATCTCCATTTTAAGTAGAGTTAAAATATAAATAAGCAAATATAAGAATAGCATTTACACACAAATCTCCAAAGACCATTCACCAGCCTTCCAAAAGAGTGAATGCATTAGTAAGGCAGAATAGTTGTTCACTTGGAATCATTAATAAAAGCACAGACTTAGAAGAGTTTTTCAAGGGAGGCTCAGCCAAATGCTCTGTAAAAATGCCCCCACCTCCCAGAACCTTTCCACAAGTACCCAGAGCTTCCTATTGTTAAATAGGAACTAAACCAGCGATGACAAAACCATCCTTCACGTTAATGGTTCTTTTGGCCTTTTTGTTCCTGCAAATATGCAAATTCTTTTGAGGGCATCCGTCATAACCATTTTCTCAAAATAATTTACATTTTAAAGCAGACTTCTGATGACCATTCCCTTCTATTGAAAAATAATATTCCCTAAAATACCCCCACGAAACACATTAAAACCCCTTCCCCACCAAATACACACACACACATACACACACGTGCACATAGAAACTGCAGTGGTATTTCCTTAACTAACAAAGCCCAACATTTTAGGTTCTTCAGAATCGAGCCACATCCTACATTTCCAATCTTACTTCCGATGTAGCATTTCTTGTTCCACCTGCTGACTCCCTTATTCTCTCTCTCTTTCCCTCTCTCTATTCCCCACCCTTTCTCCTCTTCCCTGTTCTCTTACTCTTTCCAGCCTGAGTGCCTGATTCCAGGAGCTCCTCTTCCTGGAATACCCTTCCTCCCACCTCTGCCTCTTGTAAGCCTCTCCAGCCCGTTAGGAAGCTCTGTTTTTAGTGTTGGATGCTTCCAAGCCACTCTCGGCTCCTGGTGTGCTGCGAAGGCCTCAGTATTGATCTGGAAGCTGCTTTCTGGAGCCTTGATCCCAGTCTGCCTCTGCAGTGCTTGCAAACTCTGTCTTCTAGGAAGTGGGAAAAAAAGTTGGGGCTCTGCACTGAAAGCTCCTTCTGCTTTGTTTGAGGGTGGGTTTGAGTTTGGCAGTAGAGGCATAGACACCACAGTCAAAAGCTTTATTCCCACTCTTCCATTGCTGTATTTCTCTTCATGCATGTCATTCCAAACTCTTACTCCTCTATCTTGACTCATAAGAGCCCTTCTTCACAAATAGAAACCTAAATGGGTTTTACTGTATGCATTATTAATTTTTCTTACATGTCTCCTACTCTCAGTCTCAGACACTACATCCCCGAGCATCTGCAAATGCCAGTAATGAGTTTCTCATACTAAGTAGATAGATTCTTAGGTCTTTTGAATAAATATGGGTGAGGAACAAACTATCAGAATGAGTCTGTGAAGGGTAATATGGTATTTCTTGGTCAATATTGCTTTTTTGTCCCACAGTGGAGTTCTGCAGCTGTTATATATGGCAATTTTCCAATTTGGGTAATTACATTCTGCTTACCTCTTGTTTCTCTTGTGGTTCTAAGATAACTTATCCTTCATGTCCTTTCCTAAATAAAACAGAAGCCTACTTTTGGTTCCGCTATTTGCAGAGGCAACTGAGGTAGAGAGAGGTAGCAGAGTGGAAAAAGGGCGCTACTTTGGGGGTCCTGCACATAGACCCTCCAGCGCATTCTAGTGGGAACGTTAACTCCGTAGAGCCTCAGTCTTCGCATCTGTGTTTTGGGAGTCTTCTGTCCTACTCTGAATTGTTACGGAGATTACACAGAATATTACAATGAAAAGGACTTTTAAAAGTACTCTAAATATCTATGGGAGATTGTTGGTCGCCCACATAGAAAATTCAGCTGGGTAGGGACAGGTTTAGCAGAGCATTTCCTAACAGAGGAAACCCTCCTTCTGTCTCAAAAACAAAACCCAGTCTGTCCCAACTGATAAAAAAATAAAAATAAAAAAACCCTATGGAGGGTAAAGAAGAGGACTCACCATGCCTACCTCTCGCACAGAGAAAGAGACAAAGCTATTGAAGGAAAAACAGGACAGAAACAGGAGTCAAAGGATGTGATTCTGGTAGAACCTCAATGGTTAACTAGCTAATCATGTGTTAATCATGAGGCTAGTGTGTCCGTCTTAAATTCCTCAGTAACAGGCAGGGATCACTAACACTTCAGCTGTTATTTATTGTTATGAATATTGTTGTGAAGATCACAAGAGATAATATAAACATGTGAATACCATCAAATGAAAGGCCCGTGTGTTGTTAATTAACCAAACCGGAGTGCCAGCCAAAGCAGGATATGCTAAACGGGGAGAAAAATGCCTTTCAGAGCAGTTTTTCCAGAAATTTCCTTTTAGTGATTGTACAATTCAGTGCTCTTGATTCTAAAATGAATATGAGGCTGTTTTCAAGAAAGAAAGGGAATCAGTCAGTGTGTGTAAAATGTGCAATAGAACAATATCCAATAAATGAAGAGGAGGAGAGTCTGGGAATGGGAAAAAATACTCCAGAAAATACAAGTAAAAGAAAGTGACTGTAATTATGCACAATAGCTCTGAGCCAAGGAACCTTATTGGTGTTCCCTGCTGCCTTCCAGCTGGGGTGCGGGGAGCTCTCTGTGCCCTCCTGGCCCTGAATGACTTTGGGTACAGGGAGAACAGCGCCACCTGGTGCTCGTAGCAGATGTGGCTCATCTCACTTGATCTGGGCTGGGCTCCTTTGCAGGGTTCACTCAGGAGTTCCCTTGGAGCAAGGAAGACAGCAGACAAGATCTGGAGCAAGTCGGAGGATATTTCAGAAGAGCCCCTGGCTGAGGAGATGGAGCAGGAAGAGAGGGCTGAGAGTGAGCTCCCAAGGAGTAACTACCCAGTTCCCCTTTCTATCCTGCCTCCACTGCCCTGGAAACAACAGCACGGGAGGGATATGCAGCTCACCCACCCACCTGAGACTCTGAGGAAGGCCTCTAGAAAGAAATGGAAGGACTGCCTCAGGACAGAGGTGCCTCAGTCCCTGGGACTTCCAGTGTTTGGGATGAAAGACCTTGCACCGCTGAAGAACTCCCTCCTATTATTTTATGTGGATTTCATTTTGTAGATGCTTAAACCACTCTGAGCACCTTTCCCTAGTTAAGTCTGCAAGTGGGGAAGTGAAGCAGGTTTTGTGGTGCTGGTCATGTGAGCAGGAGGGGCCATGGGATGAAAGGCCTGGGAGTTCCTTATTAATAGTTAAGTGGACAAGGCTGATGATGGGATATCTTTTTACTGCCCCCACAGATAAGTTATAATACACAAGCTTGCAGGCAGCTCCTGTGATTTGCATTGATACAATTCAGGCTGAGGTTTCCATTATATGGCAGGGATGATACAGGAGCCTGTATTATCAAAGGCAGCTGAAAGGAGTTCAGGAGCGATCTCATATTCTGTGTATGCGTATTCATTAATGGTTAGTAAGGTGCTTTGTCCCGTGTGATATTGGATGTTTCATGGTGAATCATTAACAACTTGAACAGCTTTATACATATGTCTTATTGATGTGTAAAGTCATTGCAACCTAGGCTCTTTTCCCCCCGAATGAATGAGTTCTGCTTTACTTGGGCGTCTGCAAAAAGCCTAGTGACATTTTCAGTGAGCACAAGCATCTTGTGGATGGGAAAGGGGCTGGCAAGGCAAGCCCCAGGAAGCTGGCAGTCTGGTGTAAGGAACACAGGGATGGTTGGTTTTTAAGGAAATAGCGTGGCAGCTGGGGATGTTGTTAATCAAAGGGAGGGTGGGTTCTGTAGCTGCTGCTCAAGGGAAAGAGCGGGGAGCTACTACACTTCACAGGGGATGGCATAAGGGACACATTGTCCGAAGGTGATCAGGGGTTCTTCTGGAAAGGGGCATTGGGAGAACGAACGGGCTGCCCATGTTGCCCAGGGGGCAAGGAGAGGAGAGTAAATGATGAGCAGCCCGAAGGTGAGGGAAGGGCTGCATGAGGTAGACAAGAGAAGATGCCAGAGTATGTAAGAAACAAAAATGTTTAGCAGCTGACAGTAAGAAAATTTGGAAGCTAAAAACAAAGGAGCCAAGGCAGCTTTTCCTGGCTGGAGATGGGAAGAATAAATGGGATCAGAGTTAGAAACCAATTATCTCTGATTGCACAATCAGGACACTGCTTCCGAACCAGACTCCAGCCGCCCTGCCACCCAGGGGCCTGAGGCCACCTAAGGATGATGTCACATCTCAGGAACTGTTGCCTCCGATTCCACTTAAGCCCTGATTATCATTAGGCAACGTTTGGAGGCCATGCCTTCTGAGTTCTAACAAAGCAGAGAATTTTCAGGCTGTGTGGGACCTACTTTGCAGGCAGAATTTTAATTTCTGAGTTGTTAGACACCAGACAACCTGAAATAAACTTTCTGATTTCTCTAACATTAGTTCTCAGCCCTCACAGAGCTTCCAGAAAAGTTCAGGACTTCATGCTAGCCCTAACGCCTCTGGCCAGTCTACCAACCACCCATCTCCATACCTTTGGCCCTTAGTATCTTTGTGGACTTTGTCCCCCCAGTTTTTTTTTACTTCCCTTTGTAATCCCGGGAAAATACTGATCTGCTTTCTATCACAGTGGATGAGTTTATTTTCTTTTTTTTTTTTATGTAAATAGAATCATGGAGAGTGTACTCTTGTTTTGGCTGGCTCCTTTTCAGTCAACATAAGTATTTTGAGATTCAGCCAAATGTGTGTACCAATATGTCATCTCTTTTCATTGCTGATTAGTATTCCATTGTATCAGTACACCACAGTTTTGTTGGCCGTTCAACTGTTGGTCAACATTTGGGATGCTACCAGTTTGCAGCTATCATAAAGCTGATATGAATGTTAGCGTACACCTGGATTTATCTTGGGTGCATGGCTAAAAGAGGAATGGCTGGCTCATATAACAGGTGTGTTTCACTCTTCAAGAAACTGTCAAACTATTTTCCAAAGTAGATGTATCATTTTACATTCTGACCAGCAGTGTATGAGAGGACCGATTCCTCCATATCCTCACCGACACCAGGTATAATCAGTCTTTTTAATTTTAACTGTTTGAATAGTGTTGTAGTGGCTTGTCATTACAGTCTTAATTTGCATTTCCCTAATAACTCACGATGTCAGGCATCTGTTCACGGGCTTATTATCCAGTGGTGTATCCTCTTTGGTGAAGTGTTTTTCGAATCATCTGCCAGTGTTTTAATTGGGCTGGTATTTCTTGCCATTAAATTATGAGAGTTTCTGTATATTCTATCTACAAGTTCTTTATTAGCTGTATGATTTGAAAACGCTTTCTCTCGGTGGTATTTGTCTTTTGGTTTTCTAAACAATGTCTTTCAAAAAAGTTTTTAATTTTGATGAAGTCCAAATGTCGCTTTGTTATTTTATGAATGTTTCTAAAAGTTTTACAGCATTATATTTTACATTTAGGTCCGTAATCCATTTTAAGTTAATTTTTGTATGTGGTATAAAATATGGATTGAAGTCCATTATTTTGCATATGGATATGCAATTTTTCCAGCACCATTTGTTTAAAGGACTATTTTTTCTCCACTGAATTGCTTTAACACATTTGTCAAAAACCAGTTGTCCATATAAAGACAAAAAGAACATACAATTAGACATCTGGGCTCTGTGAGGTTCAAAGATGTTAAGACAGCACTTGAAATTTTAGGTCTTAAAATATATGCAAACATTCATGGGCAGGTTTTTATGTGGACATAAGTATTTAACTCATTTAGGTAAATACCTAAGGGTGTTATTGCTATATCATAGAGTAAGCCTATGTTTAACTTTGTAAGAAACTGCAAACTGTCTTCAAAATTGTCTGTGTCATTTTACATTTCCACCAGCAATGATTGAGAGTTCCTGTTGCTTCACATCCTTGCCAACATTTGGGGTTGTCAGTATTTTTAATTGTAGTACATTTTAATGGTCTGTAGTGGGAGATCATAGTTGTTTTACCTTGTCATTCTCTGATGACATATGATGTTGAACTTTTAAAAATAATTTTCTCCTATGTTATACTCTAGAAGTTGTGCTGTTTTGCTTTTTACATTTAAATTTATGGTCCACTTTGATTTAATTTTGGGGAAAGATGTAAGGTCTGTGTCTTACATCATTTTAGTTGCTGTCAAAACATACCACAGTCTGGTTAGATTATAAACAACAGACATTTATTTCCTATGGTTCTGGAGTATGGGAAGTCCAAGATCAAAACACACATTTAGTGTCTGCTGAAGGCCTGCTTCCTGGTTCACAGACAGCCATCTTTTGCTCTGTCCTCACATGGTGGGAGGTACAAAAACCCTCTCTAGGGTCCTTTGTGTAAGGACACTAATCCCATTCATGAGGCCTTTGCTCTCATGACCTATTCCCCACCCCAAATTCCCACCTCCAAATATCATCACACTGGGGATTAGGTTTCAACATAGATATTTTGGCAAAGGCAGTGAAGGAGTGGCATAAATATTCAGCCTATAGTGGTCTCTGTCTAGATTCTTTTTTTTTTTTTCTTGGCATGTGAATGTCCAATTATTCCAGCACTATTTGTTGAAAAGACTATCTGTTATTAATTAAATTTCCTTTGCTCCTTTGTCAAAATTTAGTTGACTATGTTTGTGTGGATCTATTTCCAAGTCCCCTGTGCTGTTACATCGATCTCTTTGTCTCTTCCTTCACTAATAACACGCTGTCTGGATCACTGTAGCTTTGTATGTCTTGAAGTTGGATAGTACCAGTTCTCTTACTTTGTTCTACTTTAATATTGTACGGGTTATTTGGGGGTCTTTGTGTTTCCATTAAAGAACTTACAGTCTTAAGTCATCGTAGTAACGTTTTAATAATATTATCTTTCTATCCATGAACACGAAGTATCAATTTATTTAGGTCTTCTTTGATTTATTTTATCAGAATTTGTAGTTTTTCTCAAATAGATCTTGTACATATTATGTTAGATTTATATCAAAGTATTTCAATTTTTTGGTGCTAATGTAAATTAAAAAATGTTTGGCCAATATTTCTAAAAACATTTTTTATGTTCCTTTCTCCTTTCCTATAGCAACTCCATTTACATGTATATTTCACCTCTTGAAGTTATCTCACAGATCATTAGTGTTCTACACATTTTCTTTTATATTTTCTTCTATGCTTCATTTTCAGTAGTTTTTATTGTTGTATGTTTGAGTTCAGTATTTTCTTCTTCATTGTTCAATCTGTCATTATTCTTATCTAGTATTTTCTTTATCTCACACATTGTAGCTTTTTATCTCTGGAAGTATGGCTTAGATGATTGTTGTTTGCTCATTTTTCATGTCTCTGCTTAACTATTTGAACATATGGAATACAGTTATAATAATTATTTTAGTATCCTTGGTTACTAATTCTAATATCTGTGTCAATTTTTTTTCAATTGACTGATTTTTCCAATATGAATCATATTTTACTGCTTCTTTATTTTTATCTATGTATTTATTTTATTTTAGAGATAAGTTCTTGCTTTGTCATTCTGGCTGGAGTGCAGTAGTGTGATCATGGCTCACAACAGCCTCAAACTCCTGTGTTCAAGTTACCTTCCTGCTTCAGCCTCCCAAGTAGCTGAGGCTACAGGCATGTGCCATGACACACACAGCTTTTTATTATTATTATTTTTGTAGAGATGGGCTCTTGCTAGGTTGCCCAGGCTGGTCTCACACTCCTGGCCTCGAGCAGTCCTCCCACCTCAGCCTCTCAAAATGCTGGAATTGCAGTCATGAGCCACCACACCCAGTCCTTGCTTCTTTACATGCCTGATACTTTTTAAATTAAATGCCAGACATGGGGAATTGTATCTTGTTATGCACAAGATATTTCTATTTTTCTATAAGTATTATTGACCTTTGTCCTGGGATACATTTGAATTACATGAAAATAATTTCATCCATTTGGGTTTTGTTTCTGAAATGTACTAGGCAGAACTTAGGACTAATCCCTCCTTACTGAAAATATTTCAGTGCACTCTACCCAATATCTGGTGCGCTACATGGCTTTACTGTGTGGTGGCTAGGAGCAAACACTCTTCTTGGCCCTGTGTGCTGTTACTACTAATCCTCTCCCCTGCCTTGGGTAGTTCCCTTACATGCATGGTCTGATCTGTACTCAACTGAGTACTTGGGAGGAGTTCTTTGTAGACCTCTGAAGCTCTCTCTTTGCGTAGCTAACTCTCTCCTCTCTAATACTCCATTCTGGAAACTCCAGCTGCTTTGATCTCCCCCAGACTCTCAACTTCATCTCTTCAACTCAGAGAGTCTTTCAGTTCCCACCTGTTTCCCCTTCCCCTTTGTAAACTCTTTTTTTTTTTTTTTTTTTTTGAGACAGAGTCTCGCTATGTCGCCCAGGCTGGAGTGCAGTGGCCAGATCTCAGCTCACTGCAAGCTCCGCCTCCCGGGTTCACGCCATTCTCCTGCCTCAGCCTCCCGAGTAGCTGGGACTACAGGCGCCCGCCACCTCGCCCGGCTAGTTTTTTGTATTTTTTTAGTAGAGACGGGGTTTCACCGTGTTAGCCAGGATGGTCTCGATCTCCTGACCTCGTGATCTGCCCGTCTCGGCCTCCCAAAGTGCTGGGATTACAGGCTTGAGCCACCGCGCCCGGCCCCCCTTTGTAAACTCTTAAGGCAATGAGTTGTCACAACTGTGGGTTTACTTTGTTTTCCAGCTCTTGCGGACCTCTGTCTCTCATCAACTGATGTTCAGGGCCTTGCAGATTATTGCTATAGGTTTTCTGTCTGGTTTTTTATTGTTTCAGGTCGGAGGTCAAAACTGGTCCCTGTTACTGCACTGTGGCCAGAAGCAGAAGCCCCAGCTACAGGGAGGGCTTCCTGGGGTCCTTATGAGACAGACAGGCTGAGCCCCTTCTTCTCCACTCTCTTGGCCACAGTAACAGCTCTCCCTCTCATGGTGTCAATGAAAAACTGGTTTTAAAGATCCAGTTTTCTCAGGCGCAACACTGACAGGCCTGGGAATCTGTATCTTTTCCACCCTGGAGTTCACAGTCCGTAGACAAAGAGCTCCCACCCATGAGAAGGCTGCTTATGCCAAGGTGTGGCTGAGGCTCCTTCGGAGGCTTGCTCTTCTTCTGAGATACCTCCAGGGGTCCTCTCCACTGGCAGGAACTACACCGTTTGAAAGTCTGAGCCATGCCCTGCACATGAGGGAGAAGTTCATTTTGTGGAGTAGAAAACTTGGCTCAGGGCGTGATACGGAAAAGTGGATTCCAAAAGGAATAAAAGGAAACCCTTTCTGGAGATTATTTCCCTTCCATTTTTGTATCCCTCCTACTTTTTACATTTGAAATGGAAGGAGAGGCTGAGAAAACTATTTGCCAGCTCCTTCAGACTGACTCTGCAAGGCAGGCATTAGGACAACTGTCAGAAGAGCAATGAACCTGGATTCCACCTCCATAGGGGTATCCGAGGAATCCCTTGGGCATGAGGGGATGGGGCTGCCAATGCATTTGGCACTCTTCATTAGTTCCTTTATTCCATCAGTTTTCAGTATGCCTCCACTCTCAGCAGTCACTGTGAGGTGCTGGAGATCAATGGGTGAGGAAACCTGTGGTAAAGAATATCAAGACTAAGGACAGCAAGCAGGGGAGCTGAAGATCGCATAAGGGATTCCTGGAAAAAACTCAAGGGAAACCAGTCATGCTGTGCTGATGTGGACTGATGGGTGTCTGCACCACAGGACCAGCATGTCTTAAAAACCACATTGTCTTCCATGTGTGGAACAAAGTGCATAATCACCCCGTCTTCTGCTGGCCAACCAGACCCATCACTCAGAGCCCTGTTTGGAAGCCTGTCTTATCATTTGTCTCTTATGTCCATATGAGGTGCCCCTCCTTGATGCTTGCATAGTCCCTTATATTCCCCTTTTAGAAAAATACATTTTAGTATTTTTCTTTTTTTCTTCTCAAATAGATGATAAATTGTGATGATAGCAATTTGTTTTGTCCACATTTGTATCCCTATTAGCACAAACCTGTGCACATTGTAGATAATTAGTAAATATTTATTAGATAAATGACTTTTTTTTGAGACAGAGCCTCTGTCTCACCCAGGCTGGAATGCAGTGGTGCAATCTCAGCCCACTGCATCCTCCACCTCCCGGGCTCAAGTGATCCTCCCACCTCAGCCTCCCGAGTAGCTGGGACTATAGACATGCACCACTACGCCCGGCTAATTTTGTATTTTTTGTAGAAACAGGGTTTTACAATGTTGCCAGGCTGGGCTCAAGCAATCCTCCTGCTTCGGCCTCCCAAAGTGCTGGGAGATTACCGGCATGAACTACCATGCCCAGTCAAGATAAATGAGTTTTGACTCATTTTCTCCTTCAAATGATCCTATGAGATAGTCAGAGGACCTATAATTATCATCATTTGACAGATATACAAAGGAGATCCAAAATGGTTGGGTCTTGAAACTTTAGAATAATAGCATTTTAAATTACCAGGGATCTGGAAGAATATCCACTACAGGACATGGCAAACCCATTTAAGCCTAGAAGTACAAGATGATGGATCAAAAGGGGGAAAGGGGCAGATCTAAGGACAGCTTCTTGTTACCCTTCCTAGGTTTACAGATACTCTCATTATATTTTGAAAGTTTGGAGATGGGAGAAAAGAGCTAGTGTCAATAGAGTTAGCCATGCAGTGAAAATGTGGATGCCATCTAAAGTACCATCCCACCACTTCTCTGCCAGAATGCTGAATTAAAAAGAACCATATCTCTCCCTACCTACCCCTCTTCCAGGCACTCTCTTTTTCAGTGATGACGTGCACCTTCTTCACTGCTACCCCCTTGTCAACCTCCTGCATGTGAATGTGGGTCCCTGTGGCTTCGAATCCCAGGAGGCAGCTGGAATTCCAGGCCCAGTTTCTTTGAGTAGCTGGGTAGCCTTGGACAAGTTACTCAATCACTTCATTGTTCTCCTAAAAAGAATTATAAAAATATGGACTTGAAAGATACACATCAATAGTGGCTGCTTATATAGGATTGGGCAGAAGGAGTCAAAAGAGACTTAAACTCCATCTGCAAGATTTTTATCCGTTCTTTAATAACGTCTAAAGTAACAGTGACAGACTGTAACACATTACATTTAGATGGTGGGTACATATGCATTCGTCCATTGTCCCCTGCGTTTTTCTGTGTGCTGTTTGTGATGATTAATTTTATGTGTCAATTCAACGAAGCTAAAAGATGCCAGATAGCTGGTGACACATTATTTCTGGGTGTGTCTGGGAAGGTGTTTCTGGAAGAGATGAGCACTGAAACTGACAGGCTGAATTCAGATCACCCTCACAGTGTGCGTGGGCATCATGCAGTCCATCGAGGGACACAAAGACAGAGGAAGGGAAAATGTGTTTCTGTCTGAGCTGAGACATCGCCTTCTCCAGACCTGGAACCTTAATGCTCCTGATTCTTGGGCCTTCAGACTCAGATTGATTTATACCACTGGCTTTCCTTCTTTCCTGGCTCTCCAGCAGAACGTGGCACTTTTCATCCTCCATGTGAGCCGATTTCTATAACTTCTCTGTCTCATTTGTATGTGTGTGTGTGTGTAGTACCTATATATACATGTATATATAGAGTATATATATGGTGCATATATACACATGTACATAGTATATATAGTGTATATATGTGTATGTGTATATATACACTATATATACTATATATAATATATACGCTATATATACTATATATACAATATATACATGTATATATACACATGTCTTTATATATTATATATATTTTGTATATATAATATATTTTATATATATTATATGTCTATATATATATATGTCTCCTTGATTTTGTTTCTCTGGAGAACACTAATACACAGTTCACATACAACCATTAGGGGAGGGATTATAGAATGATGATATAAATATCTTAAAGGCTTTGGTGAAAAGCAGAGATTCTGTATGTAAAACATGAATACGTAGCTGATGCAGTAGGTGCTAGAATGTTTGCAGTATTTGGTGGGGTAGAGGAAGAGAAAAAGAAATAGAGGCTGAATTACAAAGAGTTCTGGTAGGTGAAGCTCAAACGTAGACACAGGGAATGGCTTTGATTAATTAACCACAACTGAATCCAGGGAAGGGATGTTTTCACTTAGGGAAAATAGATACAAGTCTATATAAAAGTGACCTCCTCAGCTTCCTGGGGTAGCTTAGATACCCTCTCTGTACATCCAAAGCATTGAGAAAGGAGATGCCTCCCAGTGTTGCTTCTCGGAACCAGGATTGTAGCCAATCAGCGTATCCCCAGTGATTGCAATCACCATTCCAAACAGCTGCCTGGACAGTGTGGAGCTTAGGCCGCTGGGGCTCTTTGTCCTTATTTGTATGAATTCCCAACCCATATGGGGTGTAACCAGAGACAACTGCCCAGTACGTCCAGGTACGCACAGGAAAGAAGTGACTCCTCATTGGGTGTCCACTGGAAGGACCTCGCTTCCTTAGGTCTCTCCGTTCTCTTGCAGGTAGAAAGAAATTGAATGGAAAGATTATTCAGGTTCCTACGCTGGTTTTGAACAAACTGCTGGCAAAGTTATTGTACAAGGAGACAATGAGGAAAATGATGGGAGGGCAGAGGTGAGGAAAATATTTGGAGGATCCAAATCAGAAGGGTTCTGCAGGGGTGCATGAGGCTTTCAGGGTTGCAGAACATGATGAAGGCTGAGGAACAAGGGACCTGAAGATAACAGCTCAGTCTCAATGCCCCCATACTGCCTGCTGGGCTCTGCAGAGGGGCTCTGTGATTGGAATGGACACCTTTGCCCTCTGGGGATGCTCAGCAAATGTCAGGCTTTAATGAGATTTCCCACACTGTTGAGGGACTCTTGTGAAGTGTGTGCCACTCATAGCAAGCCACCAGTTGAGGTTGCATTGACTTATCTCTCTGGAAAGGGGCCACTGAATCTGTGATGGAGCAGATAAGCCATAAAGACGGGTGCCCTGGGCAGAGGAGATGTCCTGATACCAGGCTGCTGTGGTTGGCTGCATCCTAATGAATTTGCTGAGAGCTTTGCAAAGAGCCCCCAAAATGGGGGAGCCCGAGGGCTGAGAGACAACTGTAAATGTCAGACTGCTTAACCTTCACCTTCAGGGAAAGCTGGACTTAAGAGAATCAGAGAATAAATTCACTTTCTTAAAATGCCTTTTTCAAAAAGATTTCCTGAGGGTATGGCTTAAGTATGGGAGAAATAGACTAATCCCCCCTCTCATTTGCATTCTTCGCTTACATTTCCTTCTCTCCATTGGGTACCCACCTGCAGAGCATAGATAACACCATTTTCTGTGCCCTGAAGGTGTGGTTGTCATTGCTGGCATTCACGTTGAAGGACAGTGACCACATTGACAAACTTTGACCCAACCCATGCTGCCAACTTCTCGGAGGTTGCTCTGCTTTTGTCTGGCACAGAGACCGCTCGGCATATCCCACTTCCTCCTTTTGGTTTTATTTTCTGAAACCTCAGATGGCATGGAATGGTCGACACCAATGATACCAGCACTTAGGATAATTATAATAATGAATTAATTAAAACCCTATAATCCCTTAAAGCACCAGGGTGCTGAATCCAAATGAAAAATCACAGAGAGAGACCCAGGAAGGATGCCACTCAGGAGGAGGTGACCTTTTGGCATATGGTTATTCAGGGGTTGGGTGCATGGGTCTTTAAAGAACCCTCCAAGAACCCATCCATCTGGACCCCTGTGTTGCTCCTCCAAGCATGCCGGGCTGACCAGATGGCCCTGGATAAAGCAGCTTCAGGGGAGGGAGGTGGGGAACCCGTCCAGAATAGCTTGTCACCCTTGGAGGCTGCCCTTGGCTCAGGCACATCCCTTGTTTAAATCTTAAAAGCAAAGATTTTTTAAACTGTGTGTATGGGTTGTCATTTCCACCAGGGCAAACAATAAAAAGACTACCCAGCAAATACGCATCTAAATAAAACACAAACAGACTTTGATAAACAACAATATGGTCTCTAGCATGAGAATTTCTTCACCCAGGGTCTCTGTTTAATATTCATGATCTTTTCAAAATCTTTTAAAGTCTGAGAAATACAAGGGTAGCACAAGGGCGAGAATCATCTGTCACCCAAATGAGATGGCTGATCCCAAACCATATAATCAATAAAGCGTCTGGAATTGAGGGAATTTCTTACTGAATGATGTCATAGGAGAAAGTTCTTCAAATCCATGTCCTTGGGGTTGTCACAGTGTATGCACTGGTCTGAGAGGGAATTGATTCTGCAGATTGAAATATTCTTTTCCAAGTCACTTCGTAGGAAGAAGTCATGGAAAAACATTATTTCTGCTTTCAGAAGGCTCTGAGAGAATTTTAGAATATCTATCTTTGCAGTATTTTAGAAGCACATTGCTAGTGATTTCCAAATGAAAAGGGAATGTGAATACCTTATAATGATGAAAGCAGCTGGAGAATAGAATTACTTGCTGGCTGTAGGGCCAAATGCCATAGCAGTGTCAGCGAGCTTTTGCTAAGCCTTTATTGAGAGAGATGCTAGATTTCAGTTTACCTGGGGCAGCAGGTATGTTGAATTTTCTAGTTGAGGTGGATTTGGCAGATGCATGTCAGCATCATCTGGAAATTAACAGGTGGCTAGCTAGGTAAATCAATGTTGAGTTGTGCTGGAAAGAAGAGGAAAGGTATAGGGAGGGGAAATATATTTTGACAAAAATGTGCCCAGGTGGCTCTCACACACTCTCCATGCTCCACACCTCCACTCCTCAGGAAGAACCACTGTCAGACTCTGCGCATGTGCTGGAATGTGAGAAAACTAAGCACCCAGCAGGATGTGAGAACCTGTCAACCAGAAATCAGAGGCCTCCTGCCCAAAAGTGCCTGAGGACTTCCATGATCACATTGTGGAACTAGAGATCTGACTCGGCCATTCTAGGTCTGTTACTAGCCAGCAGGATGGCAGTGCAAAACCCATTTTTCTTGGAGAAGACTTGACCCTACCACTCTTACTATGGATTAAAAAAAGGAAGTTCCGAGAAGATTAGCCGCTGCTGCTCCAAGACTATCCCAAGCTTGGGCAACAAACAGCAGCTGAGCTGGAACTCGAATTCAAGAATCCCAAGCTCCATCCATGCCTATATGATTACCACCATGCGTGCTCTTTTCAGAAAGACATTGCAGTAGACAAGGACAACTACCTATATTCCACTAGTGTTATCTCTACTATTACCAGGAACAACAATTTTACACTATTCCTAAGTTGCTTTCTCAAATGTTATATGGATGCATATGAGAATATGGGAGCCTTGAAAATATGGGTTTTCGATAAGCATTTGACCAGGCCCTACGTCAATATGCATATGCTTCAAATAATCGTAAGAAGATGGCATGAATATTTTGTAACTTTTAAGGACCGAAAATAAGGCATAATTATAGATGATCACTTTCCTGGGAACAGAAATGTTAATATTAGAAGTTGCTTGGGGCATTTTTCTGAAACCACTTGTCTAAAATATTTGTACTCAAAAGACTTTTTATAATCTCAAAGATTTTAGAAGGTCTTAAGGATTGTCAAGAAGTGAAATGGTATTCATCTGGAAAATATGCTGGCAAGAGCCTTAAATGGGTAGGCAGGAAACAAATGAACTTTAGTGTTATCAAGTATAAATTAACAGATTTATGAGAATGTAATCTAATTAGATACAGACTGTTTCCCCAGATCTCACCAGCCTGGGGAGTAAAAATGAGACTGTGTGAACAGTAATAAACAGATGTAGCAGTCTCTAACTCTTCCATGTTGACCCCTGGCCCAGGATTCCTAGCACCCCCCTCTAATCTATGTCAAAAACTCATGCTTTGGTCAGTCTACTAAAATCACATACATCCCAGAAGTTTTCCCAGCTGGGACTTGTCTGAAGTGTATCAGGACATTCCAAAGATGTCTTTTATCTATCCTAACGAATATCTATTCCTGGCAGGCATTCACTGAGGAGATAGGTGAGTAGATAATATAGGTTTTGATGACTGACAGAGTAGAAATTTCTAGAAAGTTTCTGCCAGACAGAGGAAGTGACTCAGTGCAGTTATAGATTAATTGAAATGCTATGGTTTGGTAGGTAAATCTCATATCTAAATGAATAGGATGGGGGCCAGGGACGGTGGCTCATGCCTGTTAATTTCAGCCACTTTGGGAGGCCGAGGTAGGTTGATCAGTTCAGTTCAGGAGTTTGAGACCATCCTGGCCAACATGGCGAAACCCCATCTCTACTAAAAATATAAAAATTAGCCAGATATGGTGACATGCACCTGTAGTCCCAGCTACTTGGGAGGCTAAGGAATTAGAATCGCTTGAACCCAGGAAGCAGAGGTTGCAGTGAGCCGAGGTTGTACCACTGTATCCCAGCCTGGGCAACAGAGCAAGATTCCATCTAAAAAAAGAAAAACTAATATGGTAGGGTGTTTAGTGAATTACAGTAAGTAAGTAGAATTGTGGGTGATTATCAGAACTGATGGTGTTCAGTATTTTCCTTGCCATTGGAAGCTCTGGTCCTGAAAACAGATCATCTCTCACCAACTGGGAAAACTTCGGAGATGTATGTGATCATAGCAGACTGACCAAAGCATGAACTCTTGACACAGATCAGAATTACTGAGTGATGTTCACAAAACTAACCCCTCCAAACTGATTTCATCCATTCAAGAACAGAATCACTTACTTAAAAGCACAGTCACTGAAGCCAGGTCTGAGTTCAATTATTGACTATGATTTCTTAGGTGGTGATCTTGGGTGACTGCCTCAACATACCTGCACTTCAGCTAGCATGTGTCATGGAGGCAATCATGCCTGCTATCTACAGTGGTTGAAAGGATCCTATTAGTTGATTCATGAAAAATGCGTGGAGCTGTGTCTGACATGGGGTAAGGGCTCAGGAAAGCTTAGCTCTTGTATTTTTCCAAGTGGATTTTTTTTTTTTTTTTTTT
>NC_037682.1:124228525-124253864 GCF_003255815.1 Theropithecus gelada | reverse complement strand
GCCATTCTCCGGCCTCAGCCTCCCGAGTAGCTGGGACTACAGGCGCCCGCCACCTCGCCCGGCTAGTTTTTTGTATTTCTTAGTAGAGACGGGGTTTCACCGTGTTAGCCAGGATGGTCTCGATCTCCTGACCTCGTGATCCACCCGTCTCGGCCTCCCAAAGTGCTGGGATTACAGGCTTGAGCCACCGCGCCCGGCCTCCAAGTGGATTTTAAACTCTACAAGGGCAATGCTGCTGCTGTATCCCTAGTGCCTATGACCTTGCCCATCATAGCTGCTTTATAAGTATTTGTTTATTAACTGACTGGTCTTTGAAATGGAAATGATAGTTATACACATTAGATACAAAGTGCTTTGCTCAGTAAATGTGTGTGCATGTGTGTATGTGTTTGTGTGTATACACACACAAATATATGTTAGAATATGTATATACATACATATACATATATATTCCAATAGATAAGAAGCTATTCCCTGGGAACCCAGAGGCTGAGAGGCTCACTATAGACCTCAGCTCTTAACCTGAGCTTTGATGAGTGGTGGTGAAGCAGGGCTGGTGATTCTGCTGTCTTTGAGTTTCAGGCTTCCAGACCAGGCCCAAAGCAGTGAACAGTCATAAAGAGATGGACCTAGAACTTTCATTTCCTTTGACTCCGTACAATCCTGCACTGGCAGGAAGAGGCTGCATCCACCCCACAGCATCACCCCTCTCTCCCTGCAACTCTACCTGCCCTTTCCCACTCACCTTTCCCACTGCCCGCTCCCCTGCCCACTCCACTCCCATGTGCATCCTGTGCGATGTGAACGTGGAACTCAGTCTTCCCCATCCTGACTTCATGTGAGCTGTGGACTTTGCCCCTCTCTTCTCTGAGTGGTGAACTTCTCATTACTCACGATTCAGCTCAGTCATCTCCTTTGTGAAGTTTTCCTTGCCTCCCCTCCTCAGGCTGAATTTTACACTTTGAAATTGTCCCACAAGACCCTGTGTATACCTTGTTGATATGTCCTATGCTGTTTGCACTATGTCAGGTGAATGGTTTCTCCCCTCAGCTGAAATCGGAGGGTTCTGTGTATATTCAAGTATATTACTAATCCTCAGTGCCCTGGGCTGGGCTTGGTACCAAGAAGCGCTTGGTAACCTTTGGATGAAGGAACCCAGGAGTGAGTAGATGGTTGCATTCCTAGTCCCACTGGCTAATTATGGCATTCCTAACTTATATGACTCCATGTTCCTTCAAATCAGGGACAGAGGGCCCTTCTGAAATAGTAGAATTCCAAATGTATATTTGAAAAGATATAGATATTATATACTAGATTCATCTACAGAGATACATAGATAAGAAATATAGATAATTTGGCCCCTGAGCAAAGGAACATGAGGCTCTGAGGAGGATCTGTGCCTGAGCCCTCTCAGTCTCTTCTCTGGGGGTCTCCAGTATGATTGTCTCAAGCTTGGCTGGAGGGATGGGCCATTTATAGAGCCTGGGGCATGGTGGCTATAGAAGTTGCCTGAGTTGATGCTGATAAAAAACTTGCCAAGCGCTGGCATGATGTGCTATTTATATGCACAGTTGGCCTCTAAAAAAGTGATTATCCAAAGGAAGTAATTGTTTAGAGTCTCACATGGAAAGCAGTCCTCCTTTGGCCTTCGGGACTAACACTGCTAATCAGTGCCAAATTACTGCTATTTTAATACTTGAATTAAAAACAAGACCAGCCATTTGCTCGGTGGAGGGTCTCCACTGGATCACGTCCATGCATGGGTCTGTGCAGGAGGGCACTTTGCTGTGCTCCTGGCTGCCAGAGAGCACTTTATTGAGAGAGGGAGGCACAGCCAGGAATACTTAGCTGTCAGCCAGCTTCCTGCCTCCTCCACCTCAAGGAAGAACTGCAGAGCTGCTTGCAGGGTGAGTGGGAGTTCTGTGCTACTGAGCAGGAGTGAATTGGGGACAAGACTTTTTTTTCATATGGTAAAAATCCACTCCATGTGAGAAGAGAGCATCTTGTGAAGACAGATGGCCATACATGCGGCCTCTAGGAGGACTCTTCACCACTTCTCAGCCCCCTTGACTTCCATGTCTCCATGAGTCTTGCTACTGAGCAATTCTCTCCATCCTGTCTCCTTGACTAAATGGAGGCATTCAGTCTCCTTTCCAGTTTTCAGTCTCCTTTAATCAGGACCATTGTATAAACTCCACGAAAAGAAGGCCAGTCCTGACACAGGGAAAGAGTCCAGTGTACACCTCTCACCATTAAACAAACGGCATGTCCTTGCTCCAGCCTGGGCCCTGAACTCTCAAAAGACAGAATTTTCTTCATAGAGGCCTCCCTACAGCTCTTATGATGTGAACAAAGCCCAGGATAGACATATATCCCAGCTATGTCAGTAGAGAGTCCTAGAAACATGTGGAAACAGGCACTGCACTACCACTTTTAGAGACATACTCAAAAGTAGGTCCTGCAGTCCAGAAGCTTCACCTGAGTCACAGTTTGCTAATCAGGGATTGCTGAGACTCAGACTGTGGCATGTTTCTTTCTGAAGAGTGTTTCACCTGCTGGGGAAACTTCACACCCCTCTAGACTCAGGTTAGAAACAAAAGCTGCTATTTGATATTCCATCCACTTGCACTTCTCCAAGGATGGGGAAACTTGGACAGCCCCAATTCCCTTCTGGAAACATCTTTTTGCATATTATATGAAGAATTCATTTAATAAAGTCCTACAAAACTTTCCAGTGATACTTTCAGAATCAGTTATTATTGGTATTATTATAATTATTCCAGAGTTAGAGCTTAGTTTGCTTCTGATCTAAGTAATTTATCTTGCTTAGTATTCCATTGCAATTGTACATTACTTTCATTTTCACTTCCTACAGTTGATAATACTTTTTTATTTTGAAAGTGATTACCAAACTGGTCACTCTGAGCCCAAGGGCAAGTTAAATTATCTACTATGTGCTCGCACAGTAGGTTTAAAATCAGACTCTCACATGACCAATTCAGCTAGGTAAATATTTCTCATATGAGCATAACATCAAAAAACTACCTATGTCAGAAATAGGCATATGGTGAGAAAGAAAGAAAGAGTGAGAGAAAGAGAGGGAGAATTGGTCATCTGTGATGGGGCCTAATTCGCTTTGGTCCCTTCATAGCTCAGTGCTAGTCTATGGGAATACCTTAGGACCATGGTTATAAGAAGGTCCCTGAAAGCTCCGGTCCATCACAGGTTCTCCTCAAGGGAGATAAGAACACCTAAATGTTCAAGCTGTGAGATAAATGAGGAGGAAAAGAACTATATAAGCTATTCAATAGCAACCCAAACTCCTTGCTGAAATGGATGGATCTAGGGTCTACGAGATGAACCTAGAACATCTTGATGGTCCACAAAATAAAGAATTGCTCACAAAACCATCAGAACATTTGAAATGACACAGGAGTCAACTTGAAGGAACTCCCATTAACCAAATCTGGGATAATTTGAGTGTTAAAAAATTTTTAATGGTTCTTAACAGACTATAACAAAAATAGATGTTAATCCACTGAGTAGAATAAAATTAATGAGTTGTACAGAATTAAATAGATAACAGAATAAGTGAATGACTACATGGAATAAAAGGAAAAAATACCTTCTATGGTATAATTCCAACTAATAATGTAGAATAAAAGATGGAATCAAAACATCACCATTTTGCAACCCCCACAGAAATAATTGATTCAGGCAGTAATCATCAATGAATACTAAAATTATTGGATGAATGTTTGAGGAGGATCTATGTGTGGTGTGTGTGTGTGTGTGTGTGTGTATATATATATATATATGTATAGTTTTAAAATATCTTCCCACAAATTACTTATAAATTACAAAGAAAAAATGAATAGTAATTTGGTATAATAGTAACTTCCCAGATGCTACCTTAATCAGGTAATCAAAGTGAACATCACCAGTAATGGAGCAAACCTATCTCACATGACGCCTAATGAGATACACTGAGAAGATTACAGGATCACTTCTAGGTATTCCTGCCAAAAATGCATAACCTGAATCTAATAGTGAAGAAACATCCAGCATACCTAAATTAAGGAACATTCTACAAACTGACTGGCCTGCATCTTCAATACTTAAGGTTTAAAAGAAAGAAAGCTGGAAGAAGGTTGCAGATTAGAGGAAGCTAAAGATACCTGACAACCAAAGGCAGTGGATGATTCTGGATTGGCTCCTGAACCAGGAACCAGGATGACAGAGTATAAATGATGCTATTGAGAAATGGATTTGCATAGAAATTATAAATTAGATAGTAGTACTATATTAATGTAAACATTTCCTAATTTTGAGAATTTTTCTATGGTTATATAAATAATGTCCTTGGCCGGGTGTGGTGGCTCACACCTGTAATCTCAGCACTTTGGGAGGCCGAGGCAAGTGGATCACGAGGTCAGGAGTTCAAGACTAGGCTGTTCAAGAGGGTGAAACCCTGTCTCTAACTAAAAATACAAAAATTAGCCAGACGTGGTGGTGGGTGCATGTAATTCCAGCTACTCAGGAGGCTGAGGCAGAGGACTGCTTGAACCCGAGAGGCGGAGGTAGCAGTGAGCCGAGATCATTCCACTGCACTCTAGCCTGGGTGACAGAGCGAGACTCTGTCTCAAAAATACATATATATATAAAAATAATGTCGTTATTTTTAAGAAACAAATACTAAAATATTTTAGGGGAAAAATGGGTGTGATAGCTCAAATTTATTCTCAATTATTTATAATTTATTCTCAATTACTTATATAAGGAAGTAAACATGTGAGCACAAATGATAGAGAAAGTTAGGCAGAATATTACCAATTAGTGAATCTGAGTAACGTTATATGAGATATTTTATCGTTTTTTCCCTCTAGGTTTAAATTATGTATAAATAAACTTACACTTAAAAAATAATTCAAAGCAATCCCGAGACACTGTGACAATTCAGCTACATTTGGAGTCCCTTAGTTTTCAGCCACCTTAGAGGATTGTTTTCATCACTGATTTTTAGTGGAAATGGAATATTTCCCAAAGTGATACAGAATAATTAGGGTTTTTTTCCTGTCTTTTTGAGTATTATATAACTCTGCCTGCGTTTTTGTTGTTGTTGTTTTGTTTGTTTGTTTGTTTTGTTACTCACATTCAACTTCAGATAGACTTGTTTTCTTCTGAGGTGGCTGCTCAGTAGAAATTCTAGCCACTGAATCTACTCCAGGGAGATCAGCTCCTCAGAGGCTGTCATCTGCCTCACCTCCGTTCCTGTAATAGGCTGCATAAGCATGAGCAGTGGGCTTGACGAGGGCTTCGAGCAAACGCCCTGTAGGTCCTGCTGCCCGGCACGCTGGATGTCCGCCCAGTCTTCTGGTAACCTGAAGGGCAATGAAGCTTCATGATCCTAGACCAAGGTGGTAAATTCCCTTTGTGAAAAGCATCAGGATGCAGGTAGCTTTGCTGAGTGGCTCAGCGCTGGAATGTAGATCAAAGAGTCACAAACAAGTGGGTGCAGGTATATGGGCAAAAGTCAGTGTGGGCTTTCCATATGTCCTTTGACCTCCCACTCAATGGTACAAATAATTTATAACCAGAATTTAACTAAAATCCTACATGATCCAGCCTTTGAAGAGTGTTAAGTCAAAAGCACAAAATACCAACAGATAAAAGATAGAACTGTAAGAAATTTCAAGTTTTCTTGAAAACATAAAACGGGACGGGGTAACTTTTAATGTACCACAAAACATCTAAGATATTCTTTCTCACTATCTCTTTCATTTTTTACTCAAAGCACCATTCTCTCTGAAACTCACAACCATTTGCTTTGAGACTCTTAACTCCTCCTACTTACTAATTCATCCAACAAAAAATTATTTAGCACCCTCTCAATTCCAGGTACTATTCTATGCCTTAAAGATGCAGTGGTAAAAGAATTAGATGCCAATTTCTGTCTTTCTGGATCGTATGCCTTGTAAAAAGAGGCATTGGATAGGGGAAAAGGGAGGGGAGCAGTTAGGCCATGTATTTTACTGAGAATAGGATGAGGACCATTGCAAGGTTTGAAGGTAAAATCTGTCTTACACCTTTAAACGATCACTCCATCCTGGTTCGGGACACACAGTTAGAGGCAATGGAAGAAGAAATTTAGGAGACTGATTTGGTCCCAGATGGTAGCAGTAGAGGTGGTGTGTAATTATAAGGTTTTGAATATGTCTTGAATGTGGAGCTGACAGGATTTTGTATGAATAAGGAATGGGATGTTTAAAAAAAAGAGACATCAGAACGACCCCAAAAGTTTGGCCAGAACAACTGGGAAGATGACACATTGGCACTGACTGGGATTGGGAAGACCATAGAAGGAGCATGCTAGGACGCCGGGAGTCTGGCTGTGGGTGCCTTTTCCACAGCAGCAGAGCGAGCAGTTCAGGGGGAGGCCCAGGCGGTGATGTTGCTTTGGGCAGACCTGGTTCAGGACTGTCACATAAGATTTCTGTAGGCAACAAGATTATAAGTTTATGTGGAAATTCTTCCACAACTGCCAATATCAGGAATGATTATTCTGTTTATTTTGTACTTACGCCCTGTTTCTGAAGAAGCAGGGAGGAGCTTGTTTAGATAGACAATGGTGTAATCATAGTGTCTTCCTAAGCATGAGGTCAAGTTTTCGTAAATATCAACAAGGTGGTCTAAAAAGCTTGCACTGCTTTCCTAAGAATGGTTATCTCAGAAAGAGACGATACATTTACTTTTATGCTAATGAAGAAAGAATTCAATATGTGCCTGAAGCACAGAGGTCAGAACATTCAACTGGCTAATAAAGTGAGCAGCCTTATTCACATGGTAGGGAAAGAGTCATAAATACTTTCTTACCTGTGGCAGGAAGCTAAGACAAATCTTAAAATTTATTTAGGCTTTGTTTACTCTTTGGCCCTTAGTCATTATCAAAATTGCTTTATCCTTCGACAACAGAAAGCCAGTTAATTATTGCCAGTGTTTGGCTGTAGACTTTGGTTTAAGTTCCCTGCTTTCTTTCTGACCTACAGTTCTTTCTGAACTACTATGAAAAGAGCAATCAAGTTTGAGTCAGAAAATCTGGGTTTATGTCTTGGTTCTGTGTGAGTATTCAGCTTAGTGGCATTTAAAGAATTAAATAATGATACACATGTCTGAAATCATTCTAAAAACAAATGTAATTCTGTTATATTTTTCTCCCCTGATTCCTTGTTCTTCCCCCTTTTTCTTAAGTTTCAAAACCCTCAGGGCTAAAATCATGCTCTAGGTAAACAGAAGACTGAGTGATTGATTGAAAAGAGTATTTTAATGAATTGTACTTTTTGAAAACTTCCCCATTGCTCTTTAAAGGTAATTTCAGGAAAGTGGGGGAAAAACAGATATCTGAATGGCAAAACAGATCCGAAATAAGCAGATGGAAAGAGACGGAAAAAATTTTATACCCATACAGTTTAGCTCTGGGGAAAAGCAAAATAAAAAGGATGCTTTTTTGCATGTTAAGTAGGAACAGATCAAGCACTGTCACCAGGCTTTAAATAAGTTATTTTAAAATGTATTTGGCATATTTTCACTTTAGCCAGGAAATCTAGATGAAAGGGGCATATATATTCTGTAATTGCAGATAAATTGCAGATGGGAATTGTGAATACCAGAATCTGCCCAGGTCTGGCATGAAGGGGAAGACATGTGTCATCTCATCTTTCCTCTGGGGTTGCTGGCTGAGGCTGACACAGCAAAAGCCTCCAAAGGGTAGGGGGAATGACAGTCCACTCTTCTGGAGCTTGTGTAATTAAGAGTTTCTTGGTGTCCTTTAACCTGCTTGCCCTTGGCTCTCCTAGACACTTTCTCTTGAAGTGTGGAGACAGGACAAGGCAGGGGAAGGTGTGTGATGACACGGCAGTGTGAGAGAAAGATGCAGCTGTTCTCTTCCTCAGGCCAGGACTGGTGAACCTGGGACATTCATCTTTCAAAGCCTTCAGGACAAATAGCCCTCATTGCATGGTTTCTTTTAGCTCACTAGATGCTGGCACCTTTCATTTATTCAAATCCAGTCTTATATTTTAAGAAAACATCTGAAAGATGCCTCATTTTGCCCATGTCTACAATATTTGAAAGATGTCATGATTTTGGAAAAACCAAGACTAATTGTACTTTTTATTTATTTCCAAATTTTGCTCATTTTCTACTAATTTTTCATCTGCTTTATACTCAGCATCACAACAAATGTTAATTTTTAATATCAATATTTATTTTTCTGCTTTTACATTCAACTGGATTTTCCAAGTGATATGCGATATTTTGTTTCTTTTAGCTTTTTTTTTTTTTTTTTTTTTTTTTTTTTGGCCAAGAGTCAATGAACTTGAATTTCAAAAGGTTGGAGTCTTGTTTAGAAAAAAATTTTAAGTATAAAGTCTAATTAAAGAAAAAAAATCCTTGGATGGAACCATACTCCCAAGATTAATATACGGAATAAATAGCGTTGTCACAAAGCTGCCTGTCACCATATCCAAAGTAAGATAACAAAAGTACATAAATGCATTATTTGAATATTGCATGCAATCCTGGCAATATATTTTCTAAGAACCAGTGTGAAGGTGGCTGTACAGGACAATTTCCCCCATCCAGTGTCTGTAGATCCATAACAACATTTTAGGAAAAAAATAATATCCTTCACTGCTGCCCTTGAGTGACAAAACTGATGAAAAAGAGTCACAGATAACTCTGGCTGACAATATAAACACCCTCCACCCATCCTGCAGGTTATTAACAGGTGTCAATCAAAGGTGGAAATCTAATCAAATCTCAGTGCAATTCCCTAGGAAATGATGGAACCAATATCATCTATGAAGGATCAACCCTCCTCCCACCTACAAACAACAACAACAAAACACCCTTTCTGGCACTAACTTGATTTTCTGGGAGCCCAGTCTGCTTAGGAAAGGAAAAGTCACCAAAGTTCATTGTTTTCCTAGGCAGTTGGCGCTCCATGAGTTTAAAGGGAGCTCCAGATGGGCAGAGATGATGAAAGAATCATCCGAGTGAAACACTTCCCTCTTGGGTGTTAAATATTGCATTTATTGTGTCCACGGAGCTGTTGAAACCAACAGAACTAATGAGAGAGCTGGTATCTGAGAAAGACTTGCACTAGCTAACATTGGGGCAACATGCCAAAAGAAAGAGCCAAGTGACCTCGTGGAGGGCAGGGACACAGGGAGTGTGATCTTGGAAAAACTCTCTCCCCAGCCAGAAGCAAAAGAAAGGGAGTAATATTTGCCCTGGGACACTGGGTTTTAATCTAAATTACAGTGAAGGGACATATGGAACCGGAATAGACAGAGAAACCAGCTACAGTGCCAGTGGGTAAATGATTTTCTTTTACTATTATATTGTAAATGACACAAAGTATTCTGCTGGGGTCATCGCACATGTGGGCATTTTTTTCTCATTGACACAGAATTAAATATATTACCCAAAACAATGGTCAGAATTTTGTTTTCCGTCGAAAACAGACTGGCTTAGAGGAGGAGAATAATGTTGCTAACTTTGGCCCAGAAACCCCTCAACTCCTTATTTGGGGGCTGTTCTAATCACTTTGAACTTATTATCTCAGTTTTTCTCATCCAAAACCATATGGATCGGTATTATTATTTTCATTCCCACCTCACAGATGAGAAAACTGAAGACTGGAAAGGTTTACTAACTGCCCAATAGCATGGGGTTAATGAGTGTTCAGAGTCAGGTTTCTAACCCCAAATGCCTCCCTGTTTCACACAACTTTGTGTTTCTGTACTTAGTCGTGCCCTTAGTGGTGCTCCAGTTTATAAAGGGAAATGCTGTTAAGTAATGTGTTTGCCACCTGACTCTTATATCTAGGAGGGAAGTTTGGGGGTAGGAAAAAGAATCCCATAGATTGTCAGAGCTGGAAGCTACTGCCTTTGAGGTTACGGCCACTGCAGCATTGAACAAATGAAACACACAGTGAACCCAGAATGAGAAGATGCACTTGCTCCCAGTCATGTAAAACATCCCCACCTGAGCTGGAGTTCAGAGACCAGCCCCTTGACTTTAAGATCAAGGCCCTTGTCAAAACACTATACTTCTTTCACTAATATGGTAAGCTGGTTTATGGGTCAGAATAAATGTAGACCCACGGGGGCCTGTGACCTCTGCTATGGGCTCAGAGCCTAAGTCACACAACAACGAGTGAGTTTTCAAATTCATGCTGTAGAAACACCAGGCTGCACAAGACTCTGGAGGACACATATTTTCTGCACCCGATGAATGTAAGGTGCTGCTGGTACCACATTTGCTCATCAGTATTTAAACATAGTCCTGTAGTCACCACTATTAAGAGCACTTCTTATTCTTTTTTTTAATTATTATTCTTTAAGTTCTAGGGTACATGTGCACCATGTGCAGGTTTGTTACATGTGTATACATGTGCCATATTGGTGTGCTGCACCCATTAACTCGTCATTTACATTAGGTATATCTCCTAATGCTATCCCTTCCCCCTACCTCCTCCCCACAATAGGACCCAGTGTGTGATGTTCCCCTTCCCTGTGTCCAAGTGATCTCATTGTTCAATTCCCACCTATGAGTGAGAACATGTGGGATTTGGTTTTCTGTTCTTGCGACAGTTTGCTGAGAATGATGGTTTCCAGCTGCATCCATGTCCCTACAAAGGACACGAACTCATCATTTTTTTATGGTTGCATAGTATTCCATGGTGTATATGTCCCACATTTTCTTAATCCAGTCTGTCACTGATGGGCATTTGGGTTGATTTCAAGTCTTTGCTATTGTGAATAGTGCCACAATAAACATACGTGTGCATGTGTCTTTATAGCAGCATGACTTATAATCCTTTGGGTACATCCCCAGTAATGGGATGGCTGGGTCAAATGGTATTTCTAGTTCTAGATCCTTGAGGAATCACCACACGGCTTTCCACAATGGTTAAACTAGTTTACAGTCCCACCAACAGTGTAAGAGTGTTCCTATTTCTCCACATCCTCTCCAGCACCTGTTTTTTCCAGATTTTTTAATGATTGCCATTCTAACTGGTGTGAGATGGTATCTTATTGTGGTTTTGATTTGCATTTCTCTGATGGCACGTGATAAGCATTTTTTCATGTGTCTGTTGGCTGTATGAATGTCTTCTTTTGAGAAGTGTCTGTTCATATCCTTTGCCCACTTTTTGATGGGGTTGTTTGGTTTTTTCTTGTAAATTTGATTGAGTTCTTTATAGGTTCTGTATATTAGCCCTTTGTCAGATGAGTAGATTGCCAACATTTTCTCCCATTCTGTAGGTTGCCTGTTCACTCTGATGGTAGTTTCTTTTGCTGTGCAGAAGTTCTTTAGTTTAATTAGATCCCATTTGTCAATTTTGGCTTTTGTTGCCATTGCTTTTGGTGTTTTAGACATGAAGTCCTTGCCCATGCCTATGTCCTGAATGGTATTACCTAGGTTTTCTTATAGGGTTTTTATGGTTTTAGGTCTAACATTTAAGTCTCTAATCCATCTTGAATTAATTTTCGTATAAGGAGTAAGGAAAGGATCCAGTTTCAGCTTTCTACTTATGGCTAGTCAATTTTCCCAGCACCATTTGTTAAATAGGGAATCCTTTCCCCATTTCTTGTTTTTGTCAGGTTTGTCAAAGATCAGATGGTTGTAGATGTGTGGTATTATTTCCAAGGGCTCTGTTCTGTTCCATTGGTCTATATCTCTGTTTTGGTACCAGTACCATGCTGTTTTGGTTACTGTAGCCTTGTAGTATAGCTTGAAGTTGGGTAGCGTGATGCCGCCAGCTTTGTTCTTTTGGCTTAGGATTGTCTTGGCAATGCGGGGTCTTTTTTGGTTCCATATGAACTTTAAAGCAGTTTTTTCCAATTCCGTGAAGAAAGTCATTGGTAGCTTAATGGGGATGACATTGAATCTATAAATTACCTTGGGCAGTATGGCCATTTTCACAATATTGATTCTTCCTATCCATGAGCATGGTGTGTTCTTCCATTTGTTTGTGTCCTCTTTTATTTCACTGAGCAGTGGTTTGTAGTTCTCCTTGAAGAGGTCCTTTACATCCCTTGTAAATTGGATTCCTAGGTATTTTATTCTCTTTGAAGCTATTGTGAATGGGAGTTCATTCGTGATTTAGCTCTCTGTTTGTCTGTTACTGGTGTATAAGAATGCTTGTGATTTTTGCACATTGATTTTATATCCTGAGACTTTGCTGAAGTTGCTTATCAGCTTAAGGAGATTTTGGGCTGAGACAATGGGGTTTTCTAAACATACAATCATGTCATCTGCAAACAGGGATAATTTGACTTCTTCTTTTCCTAACTGAATACCCTTTATTTCTTTCCCTTGCCTCATTGCCCTAGCCAGAACTTCCAACACTATGTTGAATAGGAGTGGTGAGAGGGGGCATCCCTGTCTTGTGCCAGTTTTCAAATGGAATGCTTCCAGTTTTTGCCCATTCAGTATGATATTGGCTGTGGGTTTGTCATAAATAGCTCTTACTGTTTTGAAATACATTCCATCAATACCAAATTTATTGAGAGCACTTATTATTCTAAGGTGCTTACGCTGTGGACAATATGTACTCCAGAGCTCAAAATACTAAATTTACCGTTTCTATTCTATCCTTGTCTTTTGACTTTATGTTACCTTAATGGACCAGAACAGGGTTGTTCAACCTTACCACAATTGACTTTTTGGATTGAAATACGTTTTATAGGTACAGGGTTGTCCTATGCATTAGAAGATGTATACCTTTCCTGGTTCTGCTCACTAGATTTCTGCAGCATCCCCCAACCAAGTCCCGTCAAACAAAAATGTCTCTAGACATTGTCGAATGTCCTATGGAGAGCAAAATTGTCTTTGGTTGAAAATTGCTGGGTTTGAGGCTTCCTGAGATTAAGTACCATGCATTCTATCTGCTCTAGGTTTACATCTCATTCTCTTGAGCTGTAAAATAGAAGGTTTAATGAGATAAACTTTAATTTACATTCCCACTCTCAAACGCAATGACTCATCTCCCTTTCCAGGTCTGATCTTTCAGGGTTCAACAATGCTTCCTGACAGGGCAAAATCATGGATAAGTCCTGAGGCAAAGTCAGGGAGGGCAGGTCACCAGGTAGACTACCCAAAACGCACTCTTTTGGGGTCATGGTGAGAGGTGAAGCCAGCTGGACTTCCTGGATGAAGTGGGGACTTGGAGAACTTTTCTGTCTTACAAGAGGATTGTAAAATGCACCTATGGGTGATCTATAAAAACACACGCATCAGAGCTCTGCAGCTAGCAAGGGGATTGCAAAATGCACCAATCAGTGCTCTGTAAAACCTACGCTCGGAGCTCTGTAAAACGCACCACTCAGCAGGATCCTAAAAGTAGCCAATCGCAGGGAGAATTGAACAAAGGGCACTCTGATAGGACAAAAACGGAACATGGGTGGGGACAAATAAGGGAATAAAAACTGGTCACGCCAGCCAGCAGTGGCAACCCGCTGGGGTCGTCCTTCACGCTGTGGAAGCCTTGTTGTTTGGGTCTTCACAATAAACCTTGCTACCCCTCACTCTTTGGGTCCATGCCATATTTAAGAGCTGTAACACTCGCTGCAAAGTTCCGTGGCTTCATTGTTGAAGTCAGCGAGACCACGATCCCACCAGAAGGAACCAACTCCCGACGCAATGGGAGTAGGTGATAAAAAAATTAACCAGAGAACACAGAAGGAAAATTTTGTGAGCTAGAGAAACCAATTAACCTCATGAAAAATAGAAAGAGCTGCCAGGAAACCGAGTAAAGACATTAAGAGTGGACCTTGAGAGCAAAACAGGTAAACGCAGGTAAGTCACTCTTGTTTTAAGACTGTCAGCTTGGGGATGAGTCCTCATGAGGCCTGCAAAGGACCCGGAGCAATGGAGTCTGGCTTCCTGCCTATGGAAACACGTGTTCAGGGGACACTCCGTGAATGCGTTTCCCTGTCTGGTGTGGTTAGTAAAATATGTTTCATTATGTATTTAACACATATTTTTTATCACCTACAGTTTGCAAAGTGCTGTCTTTGGTAACAATGGGAGACAAAAAGATTAATTAAATGTGGAATTTGTCTCAGTGTGACTTAAAACCCACCAAGTGTGATATACTTGCAGTCAATGAACAGGAGAGTAAAGGGGATCTGAGGAAGAGCCAGACAATGGTCAGTGTAGGCTCAGAATGGAATAGACATATATATATATATAGACACACACACATATAGTAGTGCCTTCTTTACAAGATTCCTAATGCTCCCATTTACCCCACTGGAAAGCTCTAGTGCACGACATTCTAACCGAGCTCAGGTCAGGAAACTTCAGGGGTATTTCCTCCTTAATGTATGATGGATTGTTGATTGCAATTTTAGTGGGAAGAATTAAATTTGCATTAGGTATTTTTAGACCAGAAGTCTGACAACAGTCCACTAAGTAAATGTGTAGCCAGGTATCTGTGCACTTTGAATCCTATGATTTAGCAATATACAGCCACCTAGAAGAACAACACCCTTCTAAGGACTAAGACTGAAAATAGAGTTGCATATTAATTCATAGCAATTCTCCTCTGGCCTCATCTGAAGGTGTACCTTGACATTGATCAGCAAACGTAAGCCAGCCTTGTTTCTAAAATTTAAAAAAGAAAATCTTTTCTAAGGCTTATTTCTTTGCTAATTTACTTCTGTCTTGATCTAAAGTGAACCCTCTCCTGCCATAAACAAGAATAATTTGGCTGCTCTGCTTTTGTGCATCCTGAGCCCTTTCCTTTAACAATCTTGATGAGCATGCGGGGTTGTGTGCTGCATACCAATAGCCACTCCAAGCCTGAAAAAGAGGTAGTCATCCCAACCCACACCATCTGTGGTCTCAGCTAGATTTGTGGCATGTCTCCCTGAGCTGGAGCAAACCTCCCTCTGTCTCGAGTACGTTGAGAATCAGAAATAAAAAATAAATTAAGACAAGTAGGCAAACATTAAAATGAGTTGTTACAGAACATTTGTGTAGATTCCAATCTTCAGTGTCAAGAGAGCATCATTCTGCTATAATAGTATCTTTTCATGAAAGCACTTCAAGGCAGTCAGTCATAAATAAGCAGCCACTGAAAGGAATGACAATGTCATAATGGAAACTGAGTCAGAAAGGGTCTTTATTATTGCTTAAACAAAGCATCTGTGACTATGAAGAGGGAAAGGTGAATGGCAACAATGAAGAAAAGAAACCCAGCTATTGTATTGCTGTCGTGTGCATGTCAACAGAAAATCTGGCTCTGGTGGGCTGACAGGTTGTCTGGATAAACAGGTTAGGGCCAGAAATATTCGTTTATGATGAGAAGTTTCTTCTTACGGCTTGTATCAGGAGCTCCAGAAGCATGGTCAAGGACAGCAATGGCTCTATAAATCAGTGAGGGCTTATTTTGTCGTTTGAAAAGCATTATCTCAGTGTCTGTCCAGGCAATTTTGAAGAGCCCTCTCCCTCCCCCTTATCAGAGTGCAGCAGCTTTAAATGCAGATAGATACCCTCTAATGAAAATCACAAACGGAAGTCTTCAGTCCTTATAAGTTCCAGTTAATAATTTACTTATATGTACCTCAGAGTTTGTCTAAATATAGAGCCATGTGTTCACCACTGACACTACAAAAGGGGCCACTGTTCTACCACAGAATAGGTGTCCTGCACAGTCTTCCTCTTGGATGGAGAAGAGAAGGTGGCCTGGGGCTAGAGAGAGTTCTCTGTTGATCCAAGTATTATTCACCTAGAGGCCCTTGGCCTTGTTTTCCCTGATTCCAAATGGGGGTATTCAAGACTGGAACATATTACCTACCGAGTTGAAGGTAGCTGTTTTTTGGAGAGCTTTCTCTTCATGGCAGTTAACAAAGGGCCCATCTCTGCCTCTGGTGCAGTGGGCAGTCTGCAGTCTTTTTTACGTTGAGTGGGGCTAGGCCAAGACAGGCATGGTATAAGGCATGGGGAGTGACAGCAGATCTGATAAGCGCTGTGCTTCTGAAGTAGTATCATGCATTTGTATTTATGTTTATGTAGTGTATATTTACTTTTTATTTTTGTCTTCTTCACTCCCCCATCCTAAGCAGCTGACTTTGACATGTGCTCTATTGTCTGGTCCTGGATATGTCATTTGTGCTTACATTTGCTTTGCGGTTTGCTATTTGAAGTATCATTAGTTGCTTCCTCATCCTGGCTTTACCATCATCCCATTTGCCATCTGGATGTAGCACATTGCTATAAGCACTGCAGCCCCATATACACAATTATGTAGTTCCTTACACTGCTAGGGGAGTTTGTTATTTCTTTAGAAAACAAGGATGCGATGTGCATAAAAGCTTGAGCTCTGATTTCACCATCTAAGGCATTTGATAAATTCTTTGGGACTATTTCTAGTTGCCATCATCGTTTCTTGCAGAAAGTCTGTGTTCTGTATTTCCATGTACTCTAAAGGGCATATCAGAATTTGCTAAATGGATGCAATGCTTGCCTTTTAGAAACCTGCAGGCCGAAATGGACAGTGTGAGCATACGTTGATAATGATATCCAACTGCACAGTCCACAAAACATCTTTTCCTCCAATGAGTTTTTGACTGAAATAAATTGAAAATTATTGTTAAATTGGTGAGAGAGTATATATGCACTATTGAGCAGTTGGAGCAACTGTTAGAATGGGGAATGAGGAATTTTGAAACAATTATAATAGTTCAGTTTGGCCGGATCTGTAGGGGATCTAGATAAAATGTTATTTTAAAAATGGCACCATTGAACATAGTGATTTTCTACAAAAGTTTTCCTTTTCTTTTTCTTTTTCTTTTTTTTTTTTTTTAATTTTTGAGATGGAGTCTTGCTCTGTCACCCAGGCTGGAGTGCAGTGGCGCGATCTTGGCTTACTGCAACCTCTGCCTCCTGGGTTCAAGCGATTCTCCTGCCTCAGCCTCCCGAGTAACTGAGATTACAGGCACCCACCACTATGCCCGGCTAATTTTTGTACTTTTTAGTAGAGACCATGTTGGTCAGCCTGGTCTCAAACTCCTGACCTCAGATGATCCACCTGCCTTGGCCTCCCAAAATGCTGGGATTGTAGACATGAGCCACTGTGCCCAGCCTCTTTTTCTTTTGCGACCCAATAATTTCAGTTGCCCTGGCTAAAAACCTCTAAATCCTTTTTGAGCCATTTTTCTTTTTCCACCAAATCAAATTTGTCATAGTCTTAATACTTTCATTCTGAATGTATCTTAACATCTTGCCATCTCCATTTTCAGCCTACTTCTGAACCTTGGCAAGTCTCTCTAAGACAATTCCCTTACCTTTGATTTCTGCTCATTTCTATTCATCTGCCCACTGGCACTAAACAATGGTTCTTATATGCATATATCATTCATGATTAAGTAAACCTATACCTTTCCTTCATTTCCTGAACCTGGAAAATGTTTTTTTGTATGATGTAATTATAAAAATCTTATCTATACTGCCTAACCCCTTTAATGAAACCCTCAGCAACTACACTTAGTCTGAATAAGACTTTATCTGTCTTGAACTTTGAGCTCTATCAGCACCACAGTTACATAATTAATTGTTGTCTGAATTCCTTCGGATATGCATTTACCCCTGTATTTTAGCTCTAGGCCTTATATTTTATTTTTAGCCACCATCTCACCAAGCGTAAAGTTTATTGAACACACATAGTAGGTGAACAAACAAACCTTTGATTATTTTTCCAGGCAGTTCTCTAAACCATAAAGTTTAAGGATACATAGCAAATTCTTAACGTGCCTAACAATCCATTATGCATCTATAACACATAATTTGTACAAAATTATTTTGGCCTATTAATATTTTGCTTTATATTACATCTCAAGTTAGCTAGCATTAGTGGTTGAATTCTGACAGAGAGTGACCTTTGTAGGAAAATTATGCTTACAGTTTCTGATCTTGAATTGGGCCTTTAATATTTTTCACTCTAACTTGTTTGTGAACCATGATCCATTTAATTAAAATCCACTTTTAGACACAAAAGAAATCAACAATCTGAAGGAAAGTGAAATGTCACATTCTTCAGCCCTCTCTGTTGAGTGCTCTGAATTTCTTCTTGAAGCATTTGCTGAAGGCATTTATAGGCCCTTTTCACCAGAAATAAAACCTAACACCAGCTGAGTCAGAATCAAGATTAGTTCAAATCTTGGACATGTTTTACTTTCAATGTTTTTCCATCTTAGCAGCACTCTGAGTTCATGTTTTAATTGCCATATGCATCCAGGATGTATACTTTCAAAGCATAGACAGGCAGAATGCCAAAACACCACAAAATGGAGAAATGCCCAAAAAATTGGGATGTATTGCTAAATAACTTGTTTTATAAAAATGTTCTTCTTTTTCCAGGTCCCTATGAGTTTAGGGTAAGTTTACTCTCAGTAACTAAATATTTGGATGCTTGGGTGAACTAGACTCTGAACTCCTTGAGGTTTGTGGCGCTCACGCATGCCTTCAGTCTAATGAGGGGATGGGGAGGAATTTATGATGACTCTTCAGTACTCTGGACAGCTCCTGCTGCCTGCCTGCCTGCAATGGAAAAGCTTCATCAACAGATTGTTAATTTCCCTCTTTTCTCCCTGAATAGCATTATGCCTTCTGCAACGAAGCAGTGTGTTGCATCCATCCATGCGCTCTCACCTGTGGACATGTGGAGCTGTCTAATGGGCTCCTGCTTTTTGCCCCACTGGGCTGTGACTGAGCAGGGAGACAGAGCTGTACAAGTTGCTAATTGTCTCAGCCTGTAACTCTTGAATGATGAAAAAGATTAAAAGGGAAGGAAAACAGCTATTATATCTCTTTCCTGAAAAAACTTGCACTGTGAAAGGCTCATTAACATCATTAGTGTTCCATTAACCTCTAGCCAGACAAATAAGCTGGAGGTAATTTCAGAGCATGGGGAGAAAGAAAAAGAGAGAAAGGAATTTAAAAATTATCTGGGTGTAGGTGACATTTTCCAACTACCTCGACTGAACATTTGGACAGACACCAGCAACTTTACTTACTTTAATGCCAGCCTGGTATTGGAGGGTAGCCAGAACTCTAGCTGCTAGGAAGGCCTGTAGGTAATAGCGAGTGGGGAGATTCATTGATTGGGACAAAATGAAATTCATTTAAACACAACAACACATGAAATCTTGCAAAGAAACACTGTGTGATACAATAGAAGCTTAAAAATATCTACTGCAAAATTGTGTTCCATTGTATGAACAAAAAAAGGCTTTTCACCTTGTAATTTTTTCCCGTCACATTTTGTTTTATTCTAATCCACACCTCCATGCCTGGCCCTCGTTGTTTGATCCCCAACCTCACTAAATCTGCTGCAAATCAGGAAGTTGAATGCAAAGCATTGTTCAGGCTATTAATCTTTAGGTTTCCTGGCATAGAGGGGGCAATTTTTTAGATGGGGACATATTTTAGATTTTATTTTTGATTTAATCTCAAAATACAATATGGATTTTGGTGACTCAGTTTTTCTTCCTATAAAAAGAAGACTCTGTAAGTTTCCTAAGTATTCTGTGTGGAAACTAGGAGATGTGTAAAGGTTGATCAAGTAAAATAAGTACTAAAACTATGGTTTACAATGATCTAATACAAGTCTAAACAAATGCATAAGTTAAAAATGTCTGTCTCAAAGTAGGAATCCCCAGATCACTATTAGAAAAAAAGTAATGTTGTGGTTCTGGTATTAATTTTTGATGTGAAATTGATTTTCATTATGTCCCTTTTTTGGATTCAAGTATGAGAAGCTGATGACAACAATCACGGTAGCTTCAGAGGGATACTCTCCCCAGGAGCCACTGGCCATTCTCTTCCCCAGAGTGGAGATGCTGGCTCTCTGCTGAGAACCTGAAACTGTTCCTAGGGCTCCACTCCCCTGTTTATAGCCCATAGTTGTAATTCTGTCTCAGAGAGATCTCAGATTTCACATCAACACAGACGTACAACTTGGAATAGTCAAAAATCAAATTTGACCTAGTTTTTTTTTTTTTTTCTTTTGAGATGGAGTCTCGCTCTGTTGCCCAGACTGGAGTGCAGTGGCGTGATCTCAGCTTACTGCAAGCTCCACCTCCCAAGTTCACTCCATTCTCTTGCCTTAGCCTCCCAAGTAGCTGGGACTACAGGTGCCTGTCACCACACATGGCTAATTTTTTTTGCATTTTTTATTAAAGATGGGGTTTCACCGTGATAGCCAGGATGGTCTTGATCTCCTGATCTCGTGATGTACCCGCCTCAGCCTCCCGAAGTGCTGAGATTGACAGGCATGAGCCACCACCCCCAGCCAATTTGGACTAGTTTTTGAGAATGCATTTCCCAGAATAGTAGATGTTTCAGAGCTTGTCTCATCCTGAGAACAATTCTCTTAGCCCTGATGGAGTTGTTTAGATCTTTTTTCCAGAAGTTTTAGGATGTTAGCAACAGAGATTTCCCATATACCATCTGCCCCTGTTCATGCTGCAAATCTGCTGCAGTCTCCCTCGTTATCAACATCTCACACTACGGTGATATATTTCATAAAATTGATTTAACTACATTGATACATCTTTATTATTCAAAGTCCATAGTTTACATTAGTGTCTACTTTTGATGTATATTCTATGGGTTTTGGCAACTGTGTCATGACATGTATCCACCATGATAATATCATACAGAATGATTTTACTGCCCTAAAAACCCACCTATTCATCACTTCCTCCTCACACTTGGAAACCACTACTTTTCTTACCGCCTCCAAAGTTTTGCTTTTTGCATAATGTCATATTGTTGGAATCGGACAGTACATAGTTTTTACAGATTGGCTTCATTCACCTGGCAATATGCATTTAAGTTTCCTCTATGTATTTTCATGGCTTGATAGCTCATTCCTTCTCAGTGCTGTATAATATTCCAATGTCTGGAAGTACCACAGTTTATCCATTCACATACTGAAGGACACTTTGGTTGCTCCCAAGTTTTGGACAATTATTAACAAAGTTGCCATAAACAACCATGTGTAGGTGTTTTTATGGGCATAAGTTTTCAATTCATTTTGTGTAAAAAGCAAGGAGCATTATGGCCAGATCATATGGTAAGAGTATGTTTAGTTTTGTAGTTGCCAAACTGTCTTCTAAAATAGCCATACACTTTTGCATTCCAACCAGCAATAAATAAGTTTCTCTTGCTCCATATCACATCCTCATCAACATTTGATATTGTCAGTGTTTGGATTTTTGTTATTCTAGTAGGTAAGTAATGGTGCTTCATTTTAATTTGCAATTTCCTAATGGCATATGAAGCTGTGCAATTTTAAAATCAGGTTGTTATGTATTTCTTGTTGGATTTCAAGAGTTGTTTGTATATTTTGGATAATAGTTTTTTTTTGAAATCATATATGCCTTTTACAAATATTTTCTCCCAGTTTGTGGCTTTTCTTCTCAATCCCTTGACAGAGTCAAGAGTGTAAGTTTTTAATTTTAATGCACTCTAGCTTATCAATTATTTCTTTCATGGATTGTGCCTTTGCTGTTACATCTAAATAACTCACTGTTGTGGGCCAGGTGTGGTGGCTCATGCTTGTCATCCCAGCACTGGGAGGCTGAGGTGGGCAGATCACAAGGTCAGGCGTTCAAGACCAGCGTGGCCAATATGGTGAAACCCCGTCTGTACTAAAATACAAAAATTAGCGGGGCATGGCGGCGGGCACCTGTAGTCCCTGCTACTCGGGAGGCTGAGGCAGGAGAATCACTTGAACCCAGAAGGTGGAGGTTGCAGTGAGCCGAGATCATGCCACTGTACTCCAGCCTGGGCAACAGAGCGAGACTCCGTTCAAAATAAATAAATAAAAATAAAATTAAAATAACACATTGTTGTATCCAAGGTCATCTAGGCTTCTCTTATGTTATCTCCTGGGAGTTTTATAGTTTTGCATTTTACATTTGGGCCTATGATCTATTTTCACTTCCTTTTGGCAAAAGGTGTAAGGATTGTGTCTGCATTCATTTTTGTAATATGTGCATGTCTGTTGTTCCAGCATGATTCGTTGAGGACTATCTTTACTCCATTGTGTTGCCTTTGGTCCTCTGTCATGGATCAGTTTACTGTATTTGTGTGTGCCTGTTACTGGGCTCTCTATTCTGTTCCATTGATTTATTTGTCTGTTCTTATACCAATATCACAGTCTTGATTACTGTAGCTTCATAGTAAGTCTTGAAGTCGGCTAGTGTCAGTCCTCCAACTTTGTTTTTCTCCTTCAATATTGAGTTAACTATTCTGGTTGTTTTCCTCTTCATATAAATTTTAGAGTCACTTTTTCAGTATTTGCAAAATAACTGCAAAATAACTTGCTGGTATTTTGTTCGGAATTGTGTTTTATCTATACATTAAGTTGGGAATAACTGACATCTTGATAATATTCAGTCTTAGTCTTTTACTTTTTTATAACTTTTATTTTAGGTTCAAGGGGCACTTGTGCGGATTTTTTACATGGGTAAATTGCATGTTGCTGGGGCTTGGTGTACAAATTATTTCATCACGCAGATAGTGAGCATAGTACCTGATAGGTAGTACTTTGATCCTCACCCTCCTTCCACCCTTCCTGCTCAAGTAGACTCAGTTGTCTCTTCCCATCTTTGTTCCCATGTGTACTCAATGTTTAGTTCCCACTTATAAGTGAGAGCACGTGGTATTTGGTTTTCTGGTTTTGCATTAATTTGCTTATGATAATTGCTTCCAGCTGCAGCTACGTTGCTACAAATAATGTAATTCCTTCCTATTATGGCTGCATAGTATTCCGTGGTATATATGTGCCACATTTTCTTTATACAATCCACCATTGATGGACCTAATTAAACTAAAGAGCTTCACACAATGAAAGAAACACTCAACAAAGTAAATGAACAGCTTACAGAATGGAAGAAAATATTTGCAAACTGTGCTTCTGACAAAGGTCTAATATCCAGAATTTATAAGGAACTTGAACAATTCAACAAGCAAACAACAAATAACCCCATTAAAAATGGGCAAAGGACATGAACAAACACTTCTCAAAAGAAGATATACATGCATCCAACAGGCATATGAAAAACTGCTCAACATCTCTATTCATCACAGAAATGCAAATCAAAACCACAATGAGTTACCATCTCACACCAGTCAGAATGGCTATTATTAAAAACTCAGGCCAGGGGCAGTGGCTCACACCTGTAATCCCAGCACTTTGGGAGGCCGAAGTGGGTGGATTGTGAGGCCAGGAGATCGAGACCATCCTGACTAACTCGGTGAAACCCTGTCTCTGCTAAAAAATATGAAAAAAATTAGCCTGGCGTGGTGGTGGGTGCCTGTAGTCCCAGCTACTCGGGAGGCAGAGGGAGGAGAATGGCGTAAACCAGGGAGGAGGAGCTTGCAGTGAGCCGAGATCACAGCACTGCACTCCAGCCTGGGTGACAGAGTAAGACTCTGTCAAAAATAAAATAAAATAAATAATCAAAAAATAACAGATGTTGGCAAAGTTTCAGAGACTATTGACTCTTTCTATTTATGAAGATGAACTATCTCTTCATTTATTTAGTTTTATATCTTTGTAGTTTTCTTCATACGGAATTTGGTAGTTTTCTTCACATAGGTCCTGTATATATTTATCTCTTTTATTTTGGGGTGCTAATGTCAATGGTAATGGGGTTTATTTTGAAATGCCATTTGTTCATTGCCAGCATGTAGGAAATTGATTGAATTTTGTATATTAACCTTATATCCTGCAACCTTTACTATAATTGCTAAGTTGGTTTTTCTTTTTTATTGTTGTTGATGCTTCTGTATTTGCTATATAGGTGATCATGTCATCTGCAAAGAAATACAGTCTTATTTCTTCCTTCTCAATCTGTATGTATTGTATTTTCTTTTATTTTCTCATTATGTTACTTAGAATTTCCCATACAAGGATGAAAAGCAGTGGTGAGAGGAAACATCTTTGACTTGTTCTTGATTTTAGTGGGGAAGTCTAGTTTCTCATCATTAAGTATGGTGCTAGCTGTAGGTTTTCTGGAGATGTTCTTTATCAAGTTTTAAAATTCTCTTCCTATTCCTAGTTTGCTGAGAGATGTTATCATGAATGGATGTTGGATTTTGTAAAATGCATCTATTGATATGATTGTGTGATTTTTCTGCTTTAGTCTGTTGATGTAATGAATAGCATAAATTGTCTTTAGAATGTTTAACCAGCCTTGCATACCTGGGATAAATCCCACTTGGTAGCAGTGTATATTTCTTTCTGTACATTGTTGGACTGAATTTGCTAAGGTTTTGTTGGGGCTTTTTCTTCTGTGTTTATGAGAAATATTGATCTGTAGTTTTCTTTGCTTGTAGTGTCTTTCATGGTTTTGGTATTAGGGTAAGGCTGGCCTCATAGAATCATGAAGTATTAAGAAGTATTTCCTCTACTTCTATCATCAGAAAGAGATTGTAGAGAACTGGTGTAATTTCTTCCTTAAATATGTAGTAGAATTCACTAGTGAAACCATCTGGGCCTGGTGCCTTTTGCTTTAATGAGCTATTAACTGTTTATTTAATTTCATCAGTTAACATGGGACTGTTCAGATTGTCTGTTTCTTCTCGTGTAAGTTTTGGCAGACATGTCTTTGAAGAAATTGGTCTGTTTCATACAGGTCATCAAATTTGTTGGTATAGAGTTGTTCATATTTCTTTACTATCCTTTTAATGTCCAAGGGTTGGTAGTGATGTCCCTTCTTTCATTTCTGATACTAGTAAATTAGTTCTTCTCTCTTTTTTTCTTAGTTGTTCTGGCTAGAGGCTTATTCGTTTTATTGATCTTTTCATAGACCCAGTTTTTGGTTTCATTGATTTTCTCTGTTAATTTTCTCTTTTCCATTTCATTGACGTTTGTTCTAATTGTACTATTTATTTTCTTCTGCTTACTTTGGATTTCGCTTCCTCTTCTTTTTTTTTGTTTTCTAAGTTGGAAGATTAGATTATTGGTTTTAAATCGTTCTTCTATAAATCTCCATCTAAGCATGCTTTAGATGCATCCCACACATTTGATAAGTTCCATTTTCATTTACTTCAAAATATTTTAAACTTTCTCTTGAGATTTGTTCTTTGACCCACATGTCATTTAGAAGTGTATTGTTTAATCTTCAAGTATCTTAAGATTTTTCCAGTGATCTTCCTGTTATTGATTTCTAGTTTAATTCAATTTTGGTTTGAGATCAGACGTTGCACAATTTCTATCTTTTACATTTCTTTTTTTTTTTTTTTTTTTTTTTTT